>NW_004567132.1:25439048-25480265 GCF_000260355.1 Condylura cristata | reverse complement strand
AAAAAAATTGTATTGCCTCCTTTTTTTTTTTTAAAGATTTATTTACTTATGCATACAGAACTGGGATACAGGTCAGAGGTGCAGGGGCGGTGAGAGGATTTACCAGAGACAGAGTGGGGAACAGAACAGGCAGATCTATGAAGTAACACTGCTGAGGGGAGCAGCAGGTGGGTCAGGAGAGGTCTGCGGAGCCATGTGGGTCACCTTAGGGGCGGGGATTGAACTCACGCTGAAGAGGCTACGGCCAGCTTTACAGTGTTGCGTCCTAACTGTTGTGCCACCAGGGAGGGCCCTATTTTGATAATTTTTAAGGAATTTTCTAGATCGTTTGTCTGGTCACTTTAAAAGTAAGGCCTATGGAATCATTTCAGGGTCTGCATTTGCATTTGTGTTTACAATGGAAAACAACACTGATTGCCTCAAACCAGCAAGGAGGGGCAGACAGATGTGCATGTATGTGGTGAGCTGGAGTCAAATAAAAACCACAAGACATCACAACATGCTGGGCTGGGCTGGGAAAGTGATGGATAAATGCCATCATCTCACCACAGGTGGGAGAGAAATCCATGCAACAAGCAACAGCAGCCAGTGAGTCCCACAGTCACAGACAGACTTGACTCCAGCGCAACAGGTTGTTGTGAATCTGCTTGCACATTTTTTCATTTAAATTGAAAGTTTCTTTCTGTTCATTCTATGGTGGTTATCAGTAGAAGGAATGCACAGTTACTTTTGCGATCATATATATTTGAGGAGCATTATTACAAAATAAAACGGTAAGACCACTTTGGAAGCATCTATGGATTTTTTTTTAAGTTTTAAGTGAGAGAGATCTCGATATTAAATTTGAGGGGAAAAAATAACTAAAAAAAAAATCTCTGACCCTCAGAGGCTCAGTTTCCAGAAAGGAATCAGATTCCTGCGGGGTAGAGATGAGGGTGGGGAAGGGGAAGGAGGGGCCAGTCACCTTTGAGGGAGAGGGATTTGGGGTGTCTTCTGCTGCCCTCTGCTGGCCGTGTGAATCATTGCGACCTTTATCCTGGGTTCGGAGAATTTGGAGAGCGATTTTGCCCTGCTGAGGGGAACGTGGGAGAGGAGGGTCTTCTCTGTGGGTCTTCTTAGGGACCCAACCCAGGGAGTTCATTGTGACCTAACCATCAAAGCCCTGCCTCAGTTCTCAGGAGCCCTCAGTCTTCCACACGCGCCTCCCATTTCCTGCAGCGTCCTCTTTCTCTTCTGGACTCTGCAGAAACTTCTGCCAGTTGAGCAGGCATCAACCACTCACAGAGGCCACACTCAGTGAAGGCTGCTTAGCGGCGAGGTCCTGGCCTGTGGAGTATTCCTTAGCCGGCTTTAAGGAATGTTTAAGTGGTAGGGAACAGGTCTATAAGCCACCAGAGTGGCTTCGGGAGGGGAGTGCAAGGGCCCAGGAAGGCTGGGGGGGAGGCTGCCTTTGAGTCAGTCCTCAGCGCTGGGGCAGTCTGTGGTGTTATCCTGACATTTATCTCTCCACATAAGTCAATCCTATCTTCTCCTGCTTGTTTTCTTTCCCTCAGTAGCCCACACAATGCCCAGCACTTGGGAGGAGGTCACAACAGTGGGCCTTGGTGTTTGAAGCACTCAGGTGTGGGAAAGTGGGTTTGGATGCATAAAACTTGAAAGCGGATCTGGAAGGTGCTTTTTTGAGCAAAACCAACGCAACACAGAGAAGTCAGCTCTCTCCTGTCTCCAGGAAGCTAACGGCCCAGCGTTCTCTGTGTGCCTTATCCCTTGTGGATTTGGGGACAGAGAATTTTTAACAAAATCTCCTCAGCCTCATCCATCAGCAATATGAGTCTTTGCAGTGGGTCCACCACACTGAGTCCCCCTTGCCACAAACTGAAAATCCTCTAAACTACACTCTTCACTCTCCTCCCAGACAACACCTGCTCCACTTAGCAGTCACCTGCTCCCAACCATCCCACCCAGGGACCCTATGCTGAGCAGGAACCAGAAAGCTCCTTGCAAAGGTTCTGGTCTAACTCCCCACCACAAGGCATCCGGCCTTTCACCTCTGCCTCAGCCTGTCTGTTCTCCTCCACGCTCAGACTGCTCTCTCCCCATCTAGCTTTCACTTGAGTGCAGACACTGATTGGAAGAGAGCCGGGCGGCCATCTGGCCCAAAGTGCCCTCTAGGCCAAGAAGGTTAAGTTCACAGTTACACCAAGTCTCACATCCTTCCACTACCAGCTACCAGCTGGGTGACCTCGGGCAAATTACTTGACCTCTCTGAGCCCCATCTCATTTCTAAAATGGAGATCTAAATAACACTTTCTCATACAGTGCTCGAGAGGATTAAATGGGCCAACATCTGGAAAGTGCTTTATAAAGGGCTCAGCACCTCGGGAGTGGAAAGGGAACAATTTCATCATCAAATCATTACAGACTGGCACTGCTTGTTAACCGGCTAGCAGAGTGCCTACTGGCGAATCTTTGACATTCAGCCCCTCAATGGCCTTGGAAGAAGCTGTTGCTAGGCATAGTGATTGGGGTGGGGGCAATGACAGCCCAGACCCCTACATCATACCAGCACTGCAGGACCCCAAGGAATTTTATCCTCCCAAAAGAGGCAATCTCGGCAGGCAAGATAAGACTAATTTGTAAAGCAATTAGTAAAAAAATACAAGATAGTTTAAAAGTACTAAATTGTTTGATGCAGACTATAATTGTGGTAATAACAAGAACCGTTTATATGGTATTTTAGCATTTACTAAGCTCATGTAATCCTCAAAACAAACAGCATGGTAAGTATTATAATTAGTAGATAAGGAAACTGAGGCTCATGGAGATGAAATCATTCATTTGTGATCACAGCCCCAGGAAGCAGATAACTCGGAAAGGCCAATTTCAATCTGATTCTAACATCATTTAGTTTCAAGATCCTTGCTTGGTCCACTACATGGGATGTGTGTGTGTGCAGGTGTGTACGTGTGTGTGCCTGTATGTGTGTATTTCCAGGGGTGAGTGCCTTTGCCCATGTCATCTCACTGGACCTTTTCCTCCACTCACCTCCGTGACTCCTTGTGATATCCAAAATATCCTGAGTTGCTGTCTCATGTCTAATTGTGTGCAGTGGTGTTAAGCTGGGTCACCTCGGGGATGTGACGGTCTCTCAAAGTCAGAATAGTCTCTGAAACATCCAGAGAGCAGGAATTTTGTGGCACCCTCTCCCCACCCCCAAAAGCTAAGACCCTCAGAAATACGACAGCCACCGGTTAGGTACCTCCAGCTCAGTTAAGCCTGTAGCATCTGGGACAGGGAAGAGCAGGGTTACTGCATCCTCTGGTGGCCTCCTGGAGAAGCACAATCGCGATCCCAAGTCCAGACCTGAATGTTGGTGAGAGAAAGCTCCCAGAAAGCGCCCCTGGAGGCCTGGGGACGGGTGGAGGCAGGAGAGCATGGTGATGGTCACTGGCTTGCTATGTGGTCTGAGAAAAATCACACACCAAAATTGAGACCAAGCTCCTTCGCTGTGCCACAATGACAACTTAGCTCATCTCTCAGCTCCTCAGTCTCCATATCTATAAAATGCAAAAGCATTTTACACAGCTGCACCTACATCACAGCTTGTGAGAACTAAGTAAACTCAGTTTTAGAATGCATTCCTGGGCACACAGTACATCTAACAGGGCCCATTATGACCTTGTGGGCCCCAGACACTTTTGATTTCCTGAGCCACTTCCTTCATAAAGATATTTTAAATTCTATTGTATACAGCTAACTGTGTTGGTATACAGGTAAAATACAAACAAGTCTCAGTACCTTCATTTTTCCTTTAATTTTAAGAGAAATTAAAACATTTTGGGCCCTTCCTGGCGGTGCAACAGGTGAGGATGCAGCATTGCAAGCTAGCTGCAGTTGCCTCAGTGTGGATTCACCAGAGACAGCGTGGGGAGCAGAACAGGCAGATCAAAGAAGTACACTGCTGAGGGAAGCAGCCAGCTGGTCAGAAGAGGTCTGAAGCACCCTGTGGGTCACCTCCGGGGCTGGGGATTGAACTCACACTGCGGCAGCTGCAGCTAGCTTGCAGTGCTGCATCCTCACCTGTTGCACCACCAGAGAGGGCCCCATAAATAACCCTTAAAAAAAAAAGAATTAAAACATTTTTGGGTGATCCCTGAGCATCAGACCCCTGCACCTCATGGATAAAACGAGTCCTGGATATTCCTCATGTACACGATTAGGGGTAGTGTCATCTCAGCAGCTCATTCCTTCAGGCATGCTCTTTCCCCTATCCTGTCCCCCTGCCCCTTTCTATCTTCTTTGTATGGTAATCACAGTACAGTAAGAGGGCGCCCTTTGGACTCCCCAGCAGCCCAGCCATAGAGTCCAGAGACTCAGCGGCTGTGAGAAAGGCAGAGAACAGCCTGGGGGACCCTGGCCTTCAGACCCCAGGCAGGAGAAGTGTCCGGAGTCACAGTCTGGGTCCTTCCCCAAGCTGGTGTTTTTCTCAAACCCCCCTTGAGCCACGCAGGATTTGAACACTGTAGCACAACTAAATCGGCAGCTAGCTGCAGAGTACCCATGTGTACACAGCTACGGGAAGCTCCAGACCACTGCAGCCCAGAAACACGAGTCACAAAGGTGGGCTGTGCTCATAACTTTACTGTCAGAAGAAAAGGAAAAAGAACGTTTTAACAATCTAGTTCATTTAACTCAATACAACAAAATATCCTTCCAACATATGATCATATAAAATTCTTAGGAGCTGTTTTAGATTCTTTTTTCATTCTGAATCTTTGAGAACATATTTTAAAATTTTTAATCAGTAAGGATAAATGGAAGAAGTTTCAGCCCATCATATTAAACAATGGATCTCATCTTTCAGCTTAGAGATCGTATCTACTGTGGGGAGCCATCAGACAAGGTAGGCGGGAATACAGACCCCAGGAAAGCTTCAGTGGGGGTTCTGCCAGAGTTCACAATACAAATTATTATTTCGTCAGACTGACTTGTGCAGCTTTGCAGTAAACAAGACATGAGGACCAAGACTTCCATAGTCCGTGGGAGGGGAACTTGTGGCCTCGTCAAGGACAGTCTCCTAGGGCCTGTCAGGGTCTGAGGCACAGAGGGAAGAGGTACATTTTCACAAGACAGAATAACTTGCTTTCTCTGGAGCAGGGTGCTGGTGGCGGCATTTATGGAAATGTAGGTGTTTGGACTTTATGGAGTAGCTGACAGGGTGCTTCTAGCTGCTGCAAATAAGCCTTGGTTTAACAAAGCAGGTACAGAAGCAACAGATGAAATGGCCTTTTGCAATTAGACACACTCTTTCCCTAACTCTGGTGGTCCTGAACCTCACCTCTGACTACCACCTGTGCCACATGCCCCAATCATTGCTCTGTTGCCCCCCCCCTTTACCTGGGGCAATGCGGAGCAGCTGGTGGGTGTGGCTCACAGCTGGGCACCACCACAGCCACTCACCAGCCTCCTGTCTCTGCCCACAGGCTGTGCTGTGTGTCACCATCACACCAAACACACACTTATTCCACGGAGTCCCACCATTTTAACAAAAAGGAAGGTATCACAGTCAGACCAAGCCCTCTGGCTCTGATTTGGGGAGCAGTTAACGGTGATCCCAGGTCTGTATTAGTGGAGTTAGCAGCCTCCACCTGCACAGGTAGGATCTGGAGTCCTCACCTGGCACCGAGTTGATTTTGTGTTCAGAATTCTTCATTTGCAGGCCAGGAGGTCTCCTACAGCAGTGATGTCACTGCACACTCTGGCACTGGTGTTTTGCACCCGCAGCCGTCACCCACAAGCCTCCTCCCCACAGTTGACCAGGCACTCTACCAGCAGGTGACAGCACAGGGCAGCCTCTGAAGATCTCCTAAGCTGACTCTTAACAGGGGAAGGTGCCCCAGCAGCTCAGCGGGCCGTGCCTCCCTGGCTGGAAGCCTGCCGGTAACCAACACCAGCCAGGCTACTGGGAGGCATCTAGGAAGTGCCGCTCCCACTGCCGGCTTAAGCTCTCAATCGTGTCCCGAAGCATCAGTGTCCAGTCGTCACCCTTCCGCATGGGGGTGCAGCGTGTCTCCTTGCTCTCCAATGCCAGGATCTCTGTGGGCGTCTCCAGGGTCAGCCCAGCAGCCAGGACTGCTTCTGGGAACTTGACTGCAGAGGCCGGAGCCAGGCAGCACCGGGGAGCACTGTGGGGGCTGAGGCAGGTAGGAGCAGGAGGTAGAGAAATGGGTAAAGAAGGGGCCGGGGAGGTTGGGAGGGGTGCGGCACAGAAGAGAACAGGAGAAACATTCTTGGAACCTGGAACTCAGCAATGACCCTGCCCAGCACCTGCCGCTCCTGACAGGCCAAGCTCCACGAGCACCTCCCACATACGCCCAGGGTAGTGATCACACACCCGCTCTCGGACCACAGTCCATGCAGCGCTGTCAGGCTCCTCAAAGCCATTTGTCCCCATCCTAGTCATCCCTGCCTGGGCAGAGGGCACCCGAAAGCGAAGTCCCTAGTGACCCAGGCATCCACAGCCCGTACCTGGGCACCTGCCCGTCCGTCTGCTGGTAATGGTAGCTCACAGCCACGGCCGAGTGAGGGCACAGCAGGTATTGGTTCTCCTCCCAGCAGCGACCCATGGCCTGGGTGATGGCCTCATTCGACACAGACTCAGATGTGACTGCCGCTGAAAGCTGAGGGGTCCAAGACCAGAGGGGTGAGAGGTGGGGTTATGGGGGAGCAGGGGAAAGGCCATCAAAACCCACCACATAACACAGCCGGGTAAATACCAGAGAGCAAATGTTAACACTAAACACATCTATTCAACTCAGATATCAATCTGGCTTTCCAGTTTTATGCTGATACATTTGAGATTCACAGCAATTAAGTTAGGATTTGGCTCATGAATCAGCAAATTGTACACAGTCTGACTGAACAACCTGACAAACAGAGGGTTAAGGCCATGCAGACATCTTGGTGCTGTGTTGGTGGTGGGATCCCTTCCTGTGATCCCCCCCGCACACACAACACCCCCTCTCGGGGCCTCCTTCTAGCCTCAGGCAGAGGAAGGGCCCTTCTCAGTGCAACCTCAGTGCAGACAATTTCTCTGACCATTCTCTGAAAAGGTACTGCATGTTGACAATGTGCTAAACACCTTGCATATAAACTGCAACCTGCAACAGAAAGCACAGGTATCCTAAAGTATTTACAGAGCTACCTGTCCCATCAGGGTTCACAGCAATCAATGAATTATTATCTTTGTATCTCTAGGACTCAGCAGGGTACATATGCAACACGAATGAATGAATGAATGAATGAATGCTGCCCCAGCAGATGGAGTATTTTTTATGTGACAGTCAGGGAGAAAATGAAGAAAGGGATGATATGACATCGGTTTATGGATCAACTTATTTACATAAGGAGAGAGAATGTGGTACCAAAAGAAGCCATTAGCCAAATAATGGTTGTGTTATGGTCTAAATGTTTGTGTCCCTCCAAAATTTATGTTTGAAACCCTAATCTCAAAAGAGGTGGGGTCTTTGGGAGGTAATTAGGTCATATGGGTGGGGCCCTCATGAATGGAATTAGTGCTTTCATCAGAAGAGGCCAGAGAGCTGGGTCATCTCTTTCACAGCATCACTTGGCAATGTGTGCAACCCCACAGCATCACGTGAGTTGGCAGTGTGCAACTTCTGTGGACGTTCCCCCCGACCCCCCCAGAACCAGCTAATTCTGATCTTGGAATTCTAAGATTTTGGTATTCTAACCATAGGGAATAAATTTCTGTGTTTATAAGCCATCCAATCTGTGGTACTTTGTGAGAGGAGCCCAAACTAAGTAAGATAGGTAGCATCCAAAGCATAGATTCTAGAAGATAGAAATTATGTCATGTAAAGAACAGCAATAAGAACTAAGAAGACTCATTAGGCAAGCAGAAATTCCCTTCCAATGTGCTGACTAGTCAGAAGGGCAGATTCTGGGTCAACTTAGGAACTTCATAATGATCTGAGCAGCTACAGGTTGGGAGTTCCCATCTGCTGGAGTTAGTCACAATCTGGTTGGGAGGAATGTGGCAGGGAAATTGACATATGAAATCCCCCCCCCTTTTTTTTTTAACATAAAAAAGGCAACCATTATCAGTTGCATTAAAATAAAAGCAATCCTTCACAATTAGCTGAGGAAACTACTCTGAGGAAATAGAATTTCAATTTCTCCTCATACTGGATGATCAAAGTGACTCCAGTTGTTGCTATTATTGAAAATCAATAACAATAAATGAATAACAATATTAGTTGATATAACAAGTTCCATATTGCCAAGCAGCATGCAAAGTGCTTCATGGGTATTCACTTAAGTCTACAACATTCTATGAGAGAGCCACTTTTAGAAACAGGTCTAGTTCTTCCAGCTGGCTTGGAGTTGTACTCCACCTAACTTTAAACCCATATTCTGTATCATCTTTCCTCTCCTCAGTGGTGCTCATGGAACTGGTATCCCTTGAATGAACAGACTTGCAACCCAAGTCTGGTTTTCTGGATGCACCTGTCCTTTCTCTCTGATGTGTGGGTGAGGACTGACCTTGCTGTGCAGTTCCTTGGGGAGACTCAGACTTTGGGTCCTTTCAAACTGCTCCATGAGGGCTCTTGTCGCCTGACTGTCAGAGTTGGATAAGAGCCAGAAGATCCTCTCCATGTTGTAGGGCACCTGGGCAGACAGACAGGACCCCAGGGACCACTGTGACCTCAGCCCTTGTCCACGCCCACCCAAGAAGCATGTGGGCCAGACCAGCTCACCTGCCCACAGGTCCTACCTGAATGTCCATAGCTGACGCTAAGGTTGACTTGACAGCCTTGGCCAGAGAGAAGTCTCCCTGCTTCACGGTCCTGTGGATGATGTCGTTGCAATTTACTGCTGCCACCAGGCGAAGGGGCAGCCCCATCTGCTGAGCGATACACCCAGCTTAACAAGAGAGAGGAGCACAATGGTTTCTTAGGCATGACAGCAACAGCACAAGCCACAGAAGAAAACATAGATAATCTGGACCACGGCAAAATTAAGGTAGTTGTATGCAACTAAGTCTAAGTCCAGAGCACACACTCTTGTCCCCTGATTCAGCCCTCCTGGAGCCAGCCCTTCAGGCTGCATCTCCCAGACAGCCACAGGGGGCGGGCAGCACCCCAGTCCACCCTAATAATAGCTCATTTGCACAAAACAAACACCCTGAGAGATGGAGGACCCACAAAAGTAATGTAGCTTCGGAAAGTTCTACGTAATTCCATGAATGGTTTATCTCTGCTGAGTAGGGAAGAAAAATTAGGGGTAAGCACAACACCCCACAGCATCACGTAATTTGGCAAAGTACTTTCACATTCTTATTTCACTAGATCCTCATGCAATGTTACGCTATCGTGAAATGGAGCCTCAGAGGCGCCCAAGGGCTTAAGGTCAAACCCCTGCAGTTCCTGACTGGCAGGAATAGAAAGGAGCAACCTCTGCCAATGCTTACTTTGTGCCAGGCACTGGGATAAGCACACACAGGCTGCACAACTCCAGGCGGCATCATTCCCTGGAGGACGCGGCTGATGGGGAGCACGGGGAGCTTCACCCCCGGGTGTTGAAGAAGGCTGAGCTGCCCTTGTCTAACTGCCAGCTCACCTTCTTTCCAGCACGGCTGGTGGGAAAAGTCAGGAAGACTCCTGACCAAGAAGCTTTCTTGGTCTCGCCTAAGCCACCCACGTGCCTGTCAGAAGCCACGCCACTGACAGTGGTCAGGGCCAGCAGTGCCCAATGGGAGGCAGCCGGTGAGGACCAGCTCCCGAGCCACCTGACTGAGCTGCTGACCGGGGAGCAACCGGGAGTAAGTCAGCAGCTTCTCTGTGCCTCATTTTCCTCACTTAAAGCTAGAAATATTCCTCATTTAACTCTCCTGGTGGTGCAATGAGTTAAAGCACAGCACTACAAAGCTAGCTGCAGCCGGTTCAGCTCCAGTTTGATCCCCGGCCAGGGAGCTGACCTACAGGGTGCAGCAGACATCTCCTGTCTCGCTTGCTGCTCCCCTCAGCAGTGTACTTCATTGATCTGCCTGTTCTGCTCCCCACTCTGTCTCTGGGGAATCCTCTCACCACCCCTGCACCTCTGGCCTGCACCCCAGCTCTGTATGCATAAATAAATAAATCTCTTTTAAAAATGGGAAAGATATGGAATAACATCCTCCTCATAGCACAGTGAGAACTAAATGGGTTGACATGTGAAAGGCACTCAGTGCTTCCTGCATAGGTAAGTGATTGAGTCACGTTAATTATCCTTCCAATGCCACACACTGGAATGCCACGAAGCTTAATAGCACTTTACCCTCACAAAGTTCACGCACATATGATGAATCTGATTGTGCCTCAAAGCAGTTCTGAAAAATATGATAAGCTGTGCAAGCCCCCTTCAGGAGCTGGGAGCTGAGTCTAAGGAACAGAGCCCCATCCATGGCTAGTAAAGAGCAGCGCTGACGCCAGAACCTAAGTCAGGCTTCTTTCCACCTCACAGTCTCCAGCACGTGGGCGTCTAGGAGTGGGGGCATTTGCTGGATGAGCCTCATGCCATGAGAGCAGGCAATGGCAGAGGCTGGGAGTAAAGTCTGTGTTTCTGGAGGAGGGCACTGCCAGCCTGGCACAGTGGCTGCACTTTGACCCCGCTCTGCCTGCTCTACTGAGCTACACTCAGGTCAGGCGACTGGAGCTCACCCAGGTTACCCCAACCTTGTTTTGCAGCAAGAGCCCAGAGATCCTAGAGAAAGTGAAGGGGCGGTTTGGGGGAGCTTCTTCTAGGCAGTTTCCCATCAGCTTCAATCTTTGTTCTCACAGCTGCAGCCAAAGGGCAGCCTAACAGACAGACAGACTCACGGGTATCTTCTGAAAGCCCATTTCCACAGGGGCCTCCTCACCTGCAAGGTTACCAGCAGCCCCCGTTGGCACAACCACCTCCACAGCAGGCAGCGGGCGCGTGTCCATGGAAGGTGCACACCGGAAGTAAGCGAAGAAGTAGTGGGCCATTTGCACAAGGACCCGGGACCAGTTGATTGAATTCAGGCTCATCAGATTGTGCTTCCTGGCGAAAGCAACGTCAGCAAACACCGCCTTGATTGGCTCATCAAGCTCGTCGCTGTTTCCCTCCACTGTGGGGGGGACAGAGATGAGGGCAGCTTTCGGGAGCACCAAGAGCCCATGGGTTCAGCACTCCCCCCCACCTACACTCCAAGAACCCCTCCTTTTGGGACCTTCATTCAGCCAGCCTTGGTTTCTTTATTTCCACCTCTCTTGCCCCGGCTTTCTAGTCTCAAAATTAAGCTCCTCAAAGACAGTAGCCATGTTTTATATTCTTGTGGTCATATTTCCAAGGTTTCTACCATTATATAAAAGAATATGTAAAATGTCAGCCTTCTGCTATGTGGGGAAAGGACTCCTCTTTGTATTACCTGACTACCTCCCCCACTCTCTGTGAAGAAGACAGGCTGGCTCCTCAGTCTGTGAGGTGGTGAGAGGCTGGTGCTCTGTCAGGGGCTAGAGGGAAAGTTGCTATTGCTTGTGATCTGCCATTCTTCCTGAATTTCTGTACTAACGCAGTTCGTACAATTGTCCACATGACCCATTTCTTAGGACAATTAACATATGTGTGCCCCTTAAACTTCGGTGCCCCAGGATAAAACCCAAATTATTTGGCTCTGGGAGGCTGAGCATGAACAAGATGCACAGAGCTGGCTGGCATTCTTTGGGGTACGGTTTGAAGCTTGTCCTGCTTTGGTTGCACGGTCAGTGCTGGTTTATGCCTCTGTCACCTCAATAGTTTTTGATTATTGTGTAGCCAAGCACCAGACCAGGGCTAAGCCAAGGCACATACAACCTAAAAACATGACTGGTGATAGAAGAAAGGTAGAAAGAGAAAGCAGGATGGTCAGCTAGTCAATTGATTAGTTTCCCTCCATCCCACTACCCAAAACAGACGTGCTTAAGGTGACGCTATTCTGTCCCGGGAGCCCCCAATTGCCACCTCCAAACACATGGACGTTCTCTCTCAGCACTGTTGTCATCTGCAACTCCTGAATCCTTGAGCAGTGACCCTTGGGCAGCAGAACAACAATGTCCACATTCTTGGCCCCTTGAACACTCTCAATGGCAGCGCTCCCTGTGTCCCCAGAAGTTCCTGTATGGGAAAAGAGAACTCGCCCTTTAGAATGAGAGAGATGAAAAGAAAAGACATGCTCCCTCAAGAATCATTGCCAAATGAAGCAATACCCACTTTCAAATCCTTGCAGGGTAGGAAGTTAGTATTTAAGCCGGAGTCCATGAGCCTCCATGAGAGCCATGGATAGAATTCAGGCACCTGCGAATTCAGTACCATAATCTTACACATTTAAGAGTATTATTCTGGAAAGCTTCCATAGCCTCAATCAGACTGTCAATAAAAATTATGAAGGCCCAGGGAACATTCCTGAGAGGTGTCAATGGAGAACATTCCATGGAAGGACACCCAGAAGCTGGGGCGCTGAGGGCTTCAGTGCTCACGTCACCCCACACACCTACCACCACGGTGACATGTTTCCCCCTTTTCTCTAGGAAGTACTGCAGGAACTGGGCTGTGCAGCACAGGGACAGGTCCTTGAACGCATACGTCGTCCCATGCCACAGCTCCAGCACGTTCAGCCCAGCCTGCAACCTGGACAGATGCACCACCTCCCTGTGGCGGAATCTGTTAAAGGCTCGGTCGATCAGATCTGGAAGGAGAGGAGGGTTGGACAGCAGGTGAAGTGCATTCTCTTCCTTCAAAGTTCTCGGTCTCTTCACACTATTGACTTTGAAGTTTCTATCTCCTGCTACCAAGTAAAAATCCTAAACAACACTATGCATACCTGTAATTGTATAAACCTAGAAAAGTCTGGAAAGACATGAACCAAACTGCTCAGATTCCTCATAGGGATCCTCTAGAGAGCAAAATTGCTGCAGTTAAGCGTTCACTTTCTACTTTATAAAATTCTTCATTGTTTGGATTTCATGTGAGCGTGTTTCTTAGTAGAGGTTCAATGAAACAGTTATGCAACAAACAAATCAACGCCTTATCTCTTCTAATTTTCCTTCCCAAAGATAAGAAGTTGTTTGGTTTTTTGCATTACTTAATCTCACACCTGTGATGCCAAAACCTTGGGGTGGCTTACATACAATCCTACCTAAGGCGGGCAGGATTGGCACAGCAATCACCTGGGATTTTCTTAAAATGCCGATTCTGGTTCAGTAGGGCTGAGCGAGTCTGCAATTGCTAAGTGCTGGTAACGCAAATAGTCCTGTCAATTGATCACAATTTCCTTCTTGGCCCCAACTCTCGCCACTCATCATGGCTTATCTCATATGGCTAAATCCATGGGCCGGCAGGACACATATCATCTGGTTACTTGACAGGGGTGCAGGATTTCCAGGCACACCCCGATTTGCTGAATCAGCATCAGTATTTTAACACGACCCCCAAGGGAAATCCATAGGTACATTACAATTTGAGACCAACTGGTCCAGGAGTAAGAGTTCCCTGTAGAATTACAATGAAAGAAATAACATTGCAATCTGAAGGGCTGGTTGCTCTACATGCAGGAAGGGAATATCCAAACAGCTCAGGGATGAAATTCCTAGCTTGAGAGTTTTTTTGGGTTTTGATTTTGGTTTTGTTTTTTTTTTTTTTTAAATCAACTAAAGGGGGAAAAATCTCTCTAGTTCACTTTGGCATTCATTGGAGTTGGAAACTGATATAGATGCATTCTTTGGGGCTATTTTCCCAGTCTAGAGGGAAAAGCACCAAATTTAGGAAACATGAGTAAAGACTTCTTGTGGTTTGAGTGGTGGATCTGCAACTCTGGGAGGCTGGGCTGGCAAGGGAAGTGGTGGGAGAGCAGGCAGGTAAGGAGGTGCTCACCATTTAAGTCGTCTCTTGGAATGAGCTCAGGACCAATGAACAAGCTGCACAGCTCCTTCACCAGCCCTGGGTAGGAAAGCGTGCTCCACTGGCGAAGGGTGTCTCCATCCAGCTGCGGGAGCTCCTCGGGCATGAAGAGCCCCCCGTCAGGTGCATAGCCAGAGAAGAGGGCCCCCTCAAAGTCGACCCGAGGGGTCATCCCCCTAGTGCTGACGTACCACATGATCCTGGAGGCCTGCAGAGGGGACAGTCCCAGAGGCACCTGGTCTCAGGCTCGGCATCCCAGGACACAGGTGAAGTATACACAGTGCCCCCTGCTAGCCCCTGGCCCACTCATTGGGGTAAGTGCCCCACACCGGAGGGTCAAATCCTGTCTGGAGACTCATGCCACCGTCACCTGGGGTTGTGCAAACAAATGACAAGCCCTCCAATGAAAATGAGGCAGCTCTTCTGACTGATGCCTTCAGGAGCAGGGGTACCAGAGCATATGATAGAAGAGGAGAAAGTTTGGTCCTCACTCGTGAGAAGGAAGGATTTTGGGGTGGGGAGACACAATAACAACAGGCAACATCTCTTAGATGGCCTCTCCACGTGGTCATACAGACTTATTTCTACTCAAAAAGATAACCACTTTCCATGGTTTATTTAGCAAAATAACCTAGAGTTTCTCTACTCTATTGGTTGTCTGAATCAACTGGGAGCTTTAAAAAACTACCCTTCCGTGAGCCCTATCTGAGGCAGTTACGTTAGGCTCTCTACACAAGAGGCTTCTCATGTGAGTCTAAGGTGCAGCCAGAGTTCAGAATGGGATGACCAACGTGCCCAGTTTCCTGGTTTTAGAATTCAGTGTCCCATGTCCCGGGCAACCCTTCCGTAGAGCACCCAAGGATAGCTGGCCATGAAGTTGAAAACCAGTGCCCTGCCTCTCAGCCTAATCCCAGCGGACAGTGCAAACTGCCCTTCCTGTTGCTTGTCCCTCCTGTTTAATGGCACCAAGCCTCAGCATTCAGGCGGCAGGGCAAAGCTATAGAGAACACACATCACTGGGGTCTGTGTCAGGTAGAATTAACTACTGCAGAAGGTGGTAGAGTTGAGGAAGAAAACCCAGCACTTTTGGGGACTGTTGTATAGGGGTGTCAAGCATCCATGGGGGTGGACTCTGACCTCTGATGTGGACGATTTGATCACTTGCCCTTTTGACTTCTCTGAACCCAATTTCAGATTTCAGAAAAACTGACCAGCAGCCTGGATAAGTAATATGGAAGCAGAAGAGCAAACTTTTCAAAAAGGGCTCCTCTGGGTGGCCCAGGCCTGAGATTTTCTGTGGAGTGGGGCAAAGCAAAACTTGGACCCCAGTGCCAGAATTCCTGGCCCAGCGCTGACCTGGTGGAATACTGCAGCAGTCCAAGGCCAGTCAGGGCAGACCCCTGCTCTAAATCACTGGCAGACCCCTGGCAATGTTCTCCTGCTAACCAGGCCCGGGGCCCCAGAAGGAAGGTCTGATATGGCCTGCAGGGTAAGACTCTACTTCCAGGGTCCTCCAAAGCCACCGCAGATTCCTCTTTTGGGGGGGCCTGGGGGTGGTACTCAGACCTACTGATACTCCGAAGAAGATACAAAGCCGCTAAAACACTCCACCCTCCTGAGTCCCTCCGAGAGGGAGCTCTCGAGTTAGCGTTACAGAAGGGAGGTGTGAATAGGTCAACGCGGCTCGCTGAAGTCAGGGTTGCCTGAGAAGGTGGGAAGATCCAGAGCTCGGAAATGCTGCTACCGATTACCCAGCGGAGGGCGCCGCGGTCGCGGGGAAGAAGCCTGGGCGCGGTGTGCAGGGCGAAGGCTCGGCCTCAGGCCTCCGGTGGGCTGTCCGCGCCGAGAGCTTGAGGGTGCAGAAGCCCGGGCTACCGGGTTGGCTAGTCTGGAATCGGGGCGTCTCGGGACTGCCGGGGCCAGCTGGGGCGGTTACGCGTCCGCGGGCCTGGCGGCTGCTGGGCGCTCCGGGAGTCCTGGCTCCAGCCTCCAGGCCTGCGCGCTGAACTCAGCAAAATGCAGACTTCCGGGCGGACAGGGAGGGGCAGGCGGAGCGGTGGAAGACAGCGGCCAGGAAGCACTGGAGGAGGGAGCCAGAGGGAATGATAAGGACAGAGAAACCGTTCACTCCTCACTTGCGTGTTTTTGAGGCTCTTTGCTAAACCCTTTATTCACATTCCTAAGTCAGTGCAGTCCTGGGACACTTAGGCACCTCAGAACTATCTTCAGATTAGAACACTGAAGACAAGCTGGAACGAAGATCCTTCTCTTCTTTGGGTTTCCTAGTTTTCACCTGCAAAATCACAAGTGGCATTATTTTAGCTCAGAAAATTCTTTAAAGGCAAACACTTTTTTTTAAATTGTTAAATTCAGATCTACTCTATAGAGTAAAAACACCTACCCAGTTTATTTATTTATTTTTAAATGACACTTAAATATATCCAAATGCCTCTGGATTCCTGCACACTTAGCTGGCTGTTTGAGGAGCTGGATGGAGAGAAGTGCTAAGAGTCAGTCCTGCCTTGGGCTTAGGCTCAAGACTGTTCAAGGGGAGTGAATAGTTATTCAACAAATAGTGATCAAATAACTGGACATCAACCTGCAAAGAATAAATTTGAACCCCTCCCCCAAATCATACACAAAAATTAGCTCATAATTGGGCTAATAAAATCATGAGTTCTCTCTCTCTTTTCTTTGTTTCTACAGGGTGGGGAGCGGAATAAGCAGATCAGTGAAGTACCCTGCTTCGGGGAGCCTGGGTCAAGACAGGAGAGGTCTGCCTCGCCTTGTGGATCCCTCCAGGATGGGGGCTCAAACTCCCACTGAAGTAGCTGCAGCCAGCTTGCAGTGCTGCGGTTTAACCTGTGGTGCCACCAGGGAAGGCCCAAATCATGAGTTCTCAATGCAGAGCATGATTGTTCTTGCTCTGGCAAGAACATCACACTGGCCAGGACTCACACTGTAGGAATAACAGCTCACATGTTTTAGAAAGTTCTTTTCACAGGCACTTAGAAACAGGGCTGTATCACAATCTAACTTCACCCCTGATGCTCTCATCTTGGCCCACTGTACTCCAATCATACAGGTTCCAGACTGTTCCTCAACCTGACAAACCTAGCGCCACCTCAGATCTTTGCTCTGACTTTTCCCTTTGCCTGGAACATTCCTCCCATAGAGGTCTTCCTTTTGATGCAGCCCAGTTTGCTCCAAACCCTAATTGTTCCTAATTTTAAAAAAACTCCAGAACTACTGTGTCTAAAACAACCACTGATGATCTTAATCCCCTATATTTTTCTACCTAGATTCATCACCACCAGACACTAAAGAGAGTCCCTGGAAATCTTGACTATAATGAAAAATCGCAATTACTCTGTCCCATCTCTAATTTATCCTATGACTCAGAACAGTGCCTGTACCCAAAAGATTTGCCTAAGGAGGAAAGGAGACTCATTGCAGTTCTGGAGATACTGACTCCTTCCCTTGTCTTTATGCCCCCAAGCCCCAAGGTTCTTATCACCACCAGGACCTGAGAAAATAATGAGTTAACTTTTCTTAATGACTAATGCTCTGAGTGTGGTTACATGTGGTTTTCAACAAACTTGAGAGACAAAACAGAATGTCAGTGTAGCACCTACTCAGGCGAAGAGAAAACTGCAGACAAGACTCAAGCTGACACAGGTTGGACAAAACGTGGATGAAACAGGTCTAGGTCTCTCGGAGGACAAGCCTGAGGCCACATGGGGCCAGGGCTCGCTGGAAAGGGCAGAAAGCATGAGTCAGACGTCCATCAAGTCTGGGCAAGGAGCAGATGTTGACTGTCTCGAACAGGCGTCTAGACTGTGAAAACTATGGCCCACGGGCCAAATCTGGCCCACGGCCTGTTTTTATAAACAAAGTTTTATTGAAACCCAGCTGGGCTCATTCATCTCGGTTCTATTGCGGCTGCTTTTGCACAACAGCACAGTGGGTTAGCTATGAGCTAGACCGCAGGGCCGCAAAGCCTGGATGTTTACAGAGATTTGCCTACCCAGCGTTGGATACAGTCAGAGAGGCAAAAGTGGGCAGCTGTGCTCTCAGAGGAGAGTTGGAATCTTCTTGGACGAGGGGGACTTCACATACAGAGTCAGGAAAACATCGACCAAGGGGAAGGAAGGAAGACACCAGGAGTGGGGGAAGATGCAGGTCACACATGGATGCAGGGGCAAACGGAGGCTTTCAACACTGGCTACATTTTAAAAGAACTGTAGTGGTAGGAATTCCATGGGTACAACCCAGATGGAAAAGCATACAAAATGAAGAATGATGTAAATATATATATGTATGTATGTGTATATGTATATGTATTCATATACACGCATATATATATAATTACGAAAGAAAAGCAACAATAGTTAAAATTTTAAAAAAGGAAATATGTGTGTTACTGAGGGGGGGTGGGGGGGAAGTAGACGTGAAAGCAGCAAGCGCCAGAGCAGAGGGGAGGAGGTAGAGAGGGAAGCTCAGGGCAGGAAGGAGCCCTCAGAGCCATCCAGCATCTTCTGGAACCGGAACCGGAACACATGGAGATTCTCTCCTTCTGGGCCTTTGCTCCCACCGTGGCCACTCATTGGCTGCACTGCCCTAGAAGGAGGTGCAGCCTTGGGGGAGGCTGTTCCTTCTGATGATACAACCCCAAGGTTATGCAGAGAAGACAGTTCCCAGAGCTGGGGGAAACTCCTCCCTCCTGAAGGGGAATGAGGGCCAAGCATTCCAGAGTCCACCTCATTTAGCAAACGACTTGCTTTAAGAGAATTAGATATCTCATTCTCTTGGAGCTGACCTTAGCGAAGGACTGGACGTTTAATCTGTGATTCAATTACATATGTGAGAAGTAATTAAATATTTTCTCTCTACAATGTGTACACTGTACACATAAGGAGTACCAGGAACTGGGCCAGACTCTAGGTATGAAACAAGATCTCTGCCCTTCAGAGATCCCCACAGCTTGTGGAGTAGAGAGATAGGAAAAGAGAGACAGAGCTGAGCAGCCCGCCTGAGAAATGCTCTAAAGGAAGGCCTGAGGTCCAGACGTTGCAACTCAGGTTTTCAGGTATAGGAAAGACCAAAGAGGATTTCTGTGTACACACTCATGTCAGAAAGCTAGCCGACACAGTGCATTTGGCTCTCCTTCCTCCTGGGATGGAGTTGCCATTCTGAGTTTCCCAATGTTTTTTGTCTTTCTGATATGTGTTTATATTTACTTCCACTAGATGGCAGTAGTTGGTCCAAAGTGCTGGCTACAGTTGCTTTAGTGCAAAGCTGGCTGGAATTCTGGTTTTGGTTTTAACTCTATGGAGGGTTTGGAGGGGGTGGGGGTGGGCGGTTGACTAGGTCTACCAGGAGAGGCAATAGGATTTTCAACTTTTAAAAAATTTGTACATTAAATTGTGTAAGGCACACGTATCGATGTGCCCAAAAGAGTGTGTGTGTATGCACAAGCAGTTAAAGCCACAATAAGATGTATCACGCCCCCCCGCGCCCATCCCCCCCCCCCGAAAATGACTTGCATCAAAGGATGACTTACAAGTGTTGGAGAGGATGTGGAGACAGAGAAGCCTTTATACAATGTTGGTCAGAATATAAATTGTTGGAGTCATTTCAGAATATAAATTGTTGGAGTCATTTTAGAAAGTGGTATGGACCTTCCTCCAAAAAATTTATAACTGTCGGTTTTTAATGGTCTGTTTATCTACTTTATAGGAGTGGCATTGGTTTACAATACTATATGCATTTTAGGAGTACAGAACTTGATCCAGGAGCCCCACTTCTGGGAGTGTACTGAAATGTGAGCTGATTAACCCTAAGCGTCACATGCCCCACATGTGATATTTATAATGGCTAGATACGGAAGTGTCACTGATAGATGATGGAACAGGAATATGCAGCATGTACATGCATACTGTACACTACTAGTCATTCTGCCAGCTGTAGCAAAATGGAAGAAACTTGAAGGTATTATGTGAAGTGAAATAAATCAGAAAGATAAAGCAATATCAGATGATTACATCTATATGAGTTTTATACAGAAACAAAGCAGATGAACAAACCAAAGAAATGAAAATACAGTAGTAGATATTGTTAATCAAACTGAGGTTCCAGCGATGAAGAGGTGGGAAGTGGAACAAAGATGGAGGAAGTATAATGGATGATGGTAGACGGTCTTTTTTTTTAAAAAAATTTTTTTTGTTTATTTATGCACACAAGAATTGGGGTATAAGCCAGAGGCACAGGGGGTGTGAGTAATAGGACTCACCAGAGACAGAGTGGGGAGCAGAACAGTGAAATACACTGTTGAGGGGCACAGCGAGCGGGACAGGTGAGGTCTGCCATGCCATGTGGGTCAGCTCCCTGGCCAGGGATCAAACTCTTGCTGCAGTGGCCACAGTAGCTTCATAGTGTTGCTCTTTAACCCCTTGAGCCACCTAGTGTAAGTCTTGATAATACATCGAATAATACCTGTAGTAATAGAAAAAGTGAAGGAAGAGATGAAGGAAAGGAGGCGGTGGGGGAAGGAAGGCAGGAAATGGGGGTGGGAGGGATAGAGGTAAAAAATGATATTTAGAAATGCAGAGAAAGATACCAGGAAAACAATAGCTAAAAGAGTAGAAAGTGCTTGAGATCATCCTTCATTGTGTGTGTGTTTAATTCCAGATAGGGTTCCCAGATTCTTACAGTTTATCATGCCCCCAAAACTTAAGAAGAGATTGCTAAACATCATTTAGCAAGAGATTGCTAAACACTCTGATCTCGCCGGTCTGTGCAGGACCCAGACATATGAGTGTTCAACATGATGCAGGAGCCCACTGAGCCACTGTAGGGAGTTCTGCTCTGGATGCAAGAGTGGGCAGAGAGCGGAGGGGAGCCAGTGCACTCCTATCCATTCCTTTCTAGCTGTGGGGCTTGGAGTCCATCACTTCACTTCTCTGTTTCCTTGTATTTTCAAAGGATCCCATTAAGCCAGAGCTGCTTGAACTTCGGAGGAGGTTAAGGTTGACAATGTAATGACATCCTTACCAGAAAAATGCAATTTTAGGATCTCTGGACCCTTCAGAGTCTAGTAGGTTCTCGGTTACCATATCTTGGAATGAATGATCTCAAAGAGTATGTCCCTTTCAGCCAAACTTCAAGTTGATCTGAACGGATCTCTTATACTGCTTTTCTTTTTCTTACTCAAATTTTATTGATTTATTATTTGTTTACAAAATTGTATAATTTGAGGAGTACAGCTTCATATCTCAAAGTGTACATAATACTTCACTCATCCACTACCAAATCTCCAGTGACTTACCCTGACACCCTGTGTCCCTTTTTTCCCCACTAGTCTCCTTCCTTCTGATAAGTGCCATATTTTTCATTGAGTTTAAAGGGTTTTGTTTATATTGTGTCATTATATCTTCACTGATTATTTACATTCCACAAATGAGTGAAACTATGCAGTAATAATCTTTCACTCTCTGAATATTCCACCTAGCAAAATCACCTCAAGTTCTATCCATATTGTTGCAAAGGATACCATTTCATCATTTTTAATACCTGAGTAGTATTCCACTGAGTAGACATACCAATTTCTTTCTCCAGTCATCTGTTGACTGGCATTTAAGTTGACTCCATGTCTTGGTTTTTATAAATAATGCCACTATAAACATAAGAGTGTGTAAATAATTTCATATTAGTGTTTTCATATTTTTCAGATAAATAGCTAGAAGTGCTATTACCAGATGATAGGCTATTCCTGTTAGTTTTTGAAGGAATCTCTATATTGTTTTCCATAGCAGCTATGCCAATTTCCACTCACACCAACAGTAGATGAGAGATCCTTTTTCTCCACACTCTCACCAGCATTTATTGTTTTACATCTTTTTGATAGTTCATTTGATAGTCCCATCAACAGATAACTGAAGAAAGAAACTGTGGTATGTCTACTCAGTGGAATGCTACTCAGGTGTTTAAAATGATGAAATGTTATCCTTTGCAGCAATATGAATAGAACTTGAGGTGATTTTACTAGGTAGAATAATTCAGAGAGTGGAAGATGATGCCACACAGGGTGAGGTAATATTCCATAGCAGCTTTGATTGCATTTCCCATATAATAAATTATGTTGTGCACTTTTCCATGAGCCAGTGAGTCATTTGCAAGTCATCTTGGAAGATGCATCTATTTAGGTTTTTTACCCATTTTTTTTATCTTATGGCTTGTTTTTTTTTTTTTTTTTTTTTTTTGGAGTTGGATGAGGTCTTTGTATATTTTGGAAATTAACCCCTTTGTCACAAATGAGATGAGCATTATGTAAGTTGCTCCTTTTTTTTGTGGTGGGTTTCTTTAGTCACACAAATGCTTTTCAACTTGATATAGTCCCATTGATTTGTTTTTGCTTTTGTTGCCTTGGTTGTTGGAGTTAAACCTCCAGATACATCTTTGAGGTTGAAGTCCAGGAATATATCACCCATGTTTCCTGTATTTTAGGTTTCAAATCTTATCTCCAATTCTCTAATAATCTATTTTGAATTAATTTTTGTATGTGGAATTAATAATGTTCTACTTTCATAATTTTACAGGTCTTACATCATTTGTTGACAAGACTTTCCTTTTTTCAATGTTCACATTGACTTTATAGGGTCAAAGAGCTGGTCCTTGGCAGATACAGGGGTGCAAACTCCTCAACCATGACCAGAACACTAGCAGCCGAAAACTCCTGGGAGTGCTGAGAGGAATAGGAAATTCAGGCTAAAGGAAAGCGAATATCTCAAAAGTTTAAACTGCCTGTTTAATCAGAAACTGGCTATTGTGAAAGAGTAATATATCAGTTTAGGGAAGTGGCCCCAGCTCTACCTTCTCCCTTCAGATCTTAGAAAGAATGACCTTTCAGATAAGATTTTGATAATGATGATAGTACACCATGCTCATCCAGTCCATGGCCTGAGATTCTCTGGCAAAGATTGTTAGGTCAAAGGTCTTTTGCCATCTTTGTCAAGGCTGAGAAGACCTTTCATCCAGATAGGTAGGGTACAGTCTCCCCAAGGAGTGGTGAGTTCAGATCATTTGGGGCCTAATCAAAGGAATCATTGACAACTATGGCTTCCCTAATCTTAGTGCAATTAATTGGATATGTGGCTCAATGCCATATGGTCAATGGCCACAGGGCCAAGTTCTTAGACAGAAAGAACAAACTCAGGGTCACTGAAGCTGTGAATCATCCGCCTGGACATGTGTGTGCTGGCACAGGGTTCGTGCTCCGTCCCCGATCCTCCCGAACTGCAGGGGGAAACCATCAACGGTGGAGCCACAGGGAGAAGGGTTGTGGGGCTTTCAGGATACATCAGAAGACTGACTTGATCAAGATATGCATTTCCCTCATCCATCTGCTGTCTTTCTCCCTTTCCCAGTTCAAAGTTCCTGTAATGACATTGTTATTGGGCTACATGACATACCAGATTAAAGTTACCAAGTGTTGTGAGATTATGCCTTTCCTCCTTTTGTTCTGCTTTTGTTTTCTTGATTGTATGTGGAGTGACAGGATAGTTGATGGTAAGTATTATTGTTATTATATTTTAATGTATTTGTGGCCCAAACTCTTTTGAAAATACTACTGATTTATGGAATCCAAACACTGGGAACACAGGCTATAATCAGGACCACTAGAAAGCCCATCCTCACTGACCCCCATCCAACTCCTCTTATTCCACCAGACTTCTTTCATCACTTCATCTGGGAGACCCTGAAAATCATAAAATCATGAAAATAAACAACAGACCCCTTAAGTTTAAAGCAAAGAGACCTATATAAAATTATTCACAAAGCCACCTCTACTCAACTCAGAAAATAGATAGCTTCTAGAACCAAAGTTAAAGCGTAGCCATCAGTCCATGTGCTCCAACCAAGTGTACTTAGGCAGCCAGGTTCTCTTTCATCCTTCCATCAAACACTCACTGCTTTAGTCCCATTAACTATTTGTGTACTCAACTCTCTGCCTTGTACATGTATTTCCTTCCACCTACAGTGTCATTCTCTTTGGTTGAGCTCGTGCTCATCCTTCAAATTAGGCTTAAGTAGCACAACTTTTACAAAGTTCTCCCTATCTTCCCCAAGTCCTTTCCTTTGGACAAGAAATACATCCTTTGTCTCTGTCCTCAGAGTGCCTGGACACACCCCTTGTTCAACATATAAAACAGGACATTCAGAACAGTTGACTTGCTTTTCTGCTTTCTCTATGAAGCTATGAGAGACATGAGAAACATCTTAACTATACTCAGCACCTAAAATATAATGCTTGGTATATATTGGTGCTAAGGAGATTGGCTGAACTCAAATGAAACAGACGGTCATATTTAATAACCAACTTAACATTTTCAAAAATTAGAAATAAATCAAGGGATCCTGCTAACTAAAAGGCTAGCAAAATAAACAATATGTACAAGCACTGAAAGCGAAGTGATTTAATTGTCATCTTTTGAAGATTATGATTAACAATGTTTAAAAAGAAAGAAATCTTCTGTTTCCAAGGTTGATCTTCGTGCCTGAAACAACAAAAAAATATACCTTCAAAATATGTAAAAGAACAATTTTCAGAATTCTGGAAATCATTCAAGGAAAGAAACTGAGCTCTGAGAAATTGGAAGTAAATGATAAAAGCTTTAGGATTGCCCCAGATTACTCTCCTGAGGATAGTTCTAGACTATGGCACAGGTGGAGGAAACCCAGGAAGGTCATGGTGGATGTCAGTTGAGGAAACAAGACTGAAGTCTAAGAAAACTAAGAATGTGGAGCTACCCAAAGTTCAGGAAATAATCAAGAAATAAATTAGAGGTGATGGTGCCTGGTGCCTGGAAGAACTGGAGGAAAAAATCCTGTTCCTAATAGCAAGAATGAAAAATGAGTGATGGGGGCATTAAATATATTACCCAGAAAGGTTTTGTCTCAGTATTGTGCGGGCATTAGTCACAGGCAGAGCCTTGGTCCTTACTGTCTACCAAACCTTGATAACAGGACAGAATCAAAGTGTTCTGAAGCAAATTGAATGTTAGAATAAAGGTCAAAAATATTTATGGAAATACAAAATATCTACCACCCACAAGGTAAAATTTACAATGGGTGGCGTGCAATCAAAAATTATTATGTATGCAAAGGAGGAGAAAACACCCATTGTGAGGAGAAAACTGTGTTCCTTCCTAGATTGACATAGGTCTTAGAAGTAGAAAACAAGGCCATAATATGGTTATTATACTTACAGAGCATGTTTTCAACATGTTAAGGAGATATATGAAAGCTCCAATGTGAATTTTATTTTATTTTACATAGCTTGATGCAAATTTTATTTAAATACATTTAGTACATTCTATTTAAGCTTTTCATAACAATCAGGTGATAGCCTTAAACATGCCATTAGCTTTTTACCACATGCCTTAACCAGTCGTGCATATTCAACATTCTTCTGCAACATTTATCTTAAATGTTTAGTACCAACCTCTCTGATTGCCTACTACAAATACAAAAAGAAAAGTAAATAAAAGGTGTTTAATCTCTCTACTTGTTTAAATTAAAATTCAAACTTCTAAGGAAGTTTGTTAATAAAATACTCATCCCGCTGAGAGCTTTCTTTCTTTAAAGTTTATTTATGACATCATTGTTTGTTTTTGTACATTTGCTTTCTCCTCTCAGGTGTAGTGGCCATAGAATTTCCACCACTAACTCACTGGTGCACCATTACCACAGTTGCTTGTGCTCTTTTTGCTCTTGTCTGATCCCTCTCACCCACCTTCCCCTGCAGAATGTCTCTGATTTATAGTTGCCTGTTTATTTTTGTTTTGTGTTGGTTTTTATCATTATTATTATTTTCCCTGATCTCTTACTTGGTTCCCTTACATTGATCCTATAAGTGAAACCATTCAGTGTTCTTCTTCCTCGTGACTTATTTCACTGAGCATAATCCCTTCTAGCTCCATCCATGTGGCTGTGAATGGCATGAGCTATCTTTTTTGATTGCTGAATAGAATTTCATCCACTGTGAATTTTAGAGATCCACATTAAACTGGAGATGAAAACCACAAAGTCTGAAATGAAAAACTTACTGGCCAGTATTAAAAGTAGATTTGACATTATATTTATTTATTTAAAGATTTATTTTATTTATGCAATCAAGAAGTGGGGTATAAGCCAGAGATGTGAAGGGAGAGAGGAGGTGAGAGGGCTCACCAGAGGCAGCATGGGGAGCAGAAGAGGCAGATAGAATGAAATATACTGGGGAGGGGAACAGCTGGAGAGACAGGGAGGTCTGCTGAGCTACTTGGGTCAGCTCCCAGGCCAAGGGTGGAATTAGTGCTGCAGTGGCTGTTGATAGCTTCATTGTACTGAAACTTAACCCTTGCACCACCAGAGAGGCCCAGATTTGATATTTTAAAAAAAAAGTTCGGTAAATTCAAGTACACAGCAACAAAAACTATGCAAAATAAAGAGTCATGGAGGAAACAGCAGAATATAAAAAAAAAAAAAAAGAACAGAACAAATGAGTTTCAGACAACTTTAAGCAACCTAACAGGGGTATGATTAGAGCCTCTGAAGGAGAGGGGAGAGGAAAAGTCCAGAAAAAAAGCATTTGGAGAAATAATAGCCAAAACTTTCCAAGTTAAACTGTAACTTGGATATTGTAAATACACAGATCCAAGAACCTCAACAAACTGCCCACACAAGAAACATGTAAAAAACTCTGTGATAGCTTATCTTACATAATATGTATAAAAGTAAAATGTTTGACAATGCACAAAAGTTAGGGAGACATGAATGTATACTATTTTAAGGATCTTATATTACAACCAAGGTAGCATGTGACAAGTTCACAATGTGTACTCTAAACCCTAAAGCCGTCATAAAAAAATAAAAGTTTTATAGCTAGTAAATCGACAAAGGAGATAAAATAGAAGCAAAGATATGTAATTAATCCAAAAGAAGACAGAAAAAAGAATAAAAGACAGTATACAAATAGCAAGATGATAGGTTTAAATCTAACCATGTCAATGAACACTTTAAAAATTAATAGTCTATTGATTTAGGTGACAGTTTCTAGATACACACCAAAAGTAATTGCCACAAAAGAAATACTGATGAAATTGACCTAGTAAAATTAAGTGTCCATGCTTCTAAAGATACTACAAAGAAAGTAAAAAGACAACTCACAAAATGAGGGGAAATACTTGCAGATCATGTGTATGTAATAAGGAAGTTATATCCAGAATAGATTAAAAAAAAAAACCTAACTACTCAACACTAACAAGATGTATAATTCCATTTAAAAGTTAAGAAAAAGGATTTAAATAGGTTTCCTCTAAAGAAGCTAATCAACTGGCCTAAAGTGCACAAAAAAGATGTTCAACATTATTAGTCATTAGGGATTAAAATTCAAACCACAATGAAATACTACTTTACACCCAGTAGGAAATAATAATAATTTTAAAAGATGGACAATAATAACTGTGGTATTGCTAGCAGGATGTAAAAATGATCTGAAAACAAAAAACAGGAACATTATGTTTTGCAATTTCTGTGCAACATTGTATTAGAGATTCTAGCTAGTACAATAAAGAAATTAAAAGAGAATTCCAGTAAGATAGTGGAAGAATAAGAGCAACAGGCCTACTTCCTCCCCACATATATACCAAGATTATAAACAGATAAACATACATATATACTTATATATATATGTACATATTATATATAGACTGGTTTTCCAATCATATGATAAAGGAGTCACAACTATACAACGGATGAAGAAAAAAATTCTCTTCAAACAAATGGTTTTGGGAATGCTGGGCAACAATAGCAAAAGAATAAAGCTAGATCACTCTCTCACCCCCATACAAAGAAATAAATTCAAAATTGATTAAAGATTTGGAAATAAGACATGAAACCATAACATACAAGAAAAAAAGCACAGGTGATGATTTCCATGACATCAACCATAGAGCAATTTTTGGGGACTTGAGCCCAACAACAAGAAATTTTTGAAAGCAAAAATTTTAAAGGGATTTATTTGTTAAATTTGACTGCATCAAATTAAAAGCTTTTGCACAGTGAAAGAAAAATTAACCAAAAAATAAGCCTAGTGAATGGGAGAAGATATTTGTATATTAGACATTCCATAAAGGATTAATATGCAAAAAGAACCAATTCAATTTAACAAGAGAAAAGTCCCAAGTTTTAAAATGATCAGAAGATCTGAATAGATATTCTTCCTAAAGAGAATATACAGTAGTCAACAAGCATAAAATAATGTTCAACTGCAACAAAGCAAAACCATACTGAGTATCATCTCATACCTGGTATGGTTAACACGTAAATGATTGCTAACAAGAGCTGGAGAGCAGGTAGAGGGAGTGGAACATTTACAAACAGTTAGTGGGAATGTAAATTGGTGCAGCCAATTCAGAAAGTAAAAATAGAACTATAATTTGACCCCGCAACCCCACTCCTGAATAGCCATAAAAAAATATCAAATCATCAACTCAAAGAATTATATGCATTGTATCGCTGTTGCTGTATTTTTTACAATAGCTTCAGACTGGAAGCAACCTAAGTGCCCACGATGATTAGGTAAAGAAAATTTGGTATAGATACATAGAGGAATACAATTCAGTTGTAAGGAAATTTTGTCACAACACAAAGGAAGAAGCTTGAGGGGATTGTGAGAAACAAAGTAAATCAGGAGGGGGAAAGCTAACAGGGATGATTATACCTATGTAAACAATATAGGGAAACAAAGTGGATAAACTGACTAAGCTAAATAAACATAAGCTAATAGACATTGATAACCAAATTGAAACTAGGGGATGTGAGCAAGTGTACAAATGAGTATAATGGGTGGTGGTAGGTGTTTTGTTTAGTTGTTGTTTCTTCTTAAGAAAATAAAGAGGAAGGTAGTAAACAGCAATACAAATTGGAGACATTTGCAGATGCTGAAATCCACAAGGAAGCTGGTAGAACTAAGTGTTTAATCAAGATTAAAGTATACAAGACTGATAGAATCAATCTTGTATACTTGTATACATTAGCAACAAAAATTGGAAACTGAAATTGTAAAATTACCATTTAGCTTCTAAATGGTATAATAGTATCTAAAATATACTAAATTCTTGATGACAAACCTGACAAGTGAAAGATCTGTACAGTAAAACCTAACCAACATTGCTGAAAGAAATTAAAGTTGATTTAAGAGGTAATATATATTCCTATATGTAGTAGGAAGATTAAATATCGTCAACACTTCCCAATTTTATCTATATATCTTAATATGTCAATATTAAGATATCAATATATCAATCAATATCCTGGCAATTTTTTTTGGAAACTGACACATTGATTCTATAATTCATATGGCAGTGGAAACTCGAAACTAGTTGAAGGATTTACAGCACCTAATTTTAAAGTTTAGTTTGAAAGTGCAATAGACAAGACAGTTTAGTACCAGCATAAAGACAGATAAAAGACCTAAAGAACACAGAAGAGCCTACAAATAGACACAGATTTAAGACATTCATGGAGAAAGGATAATCTGTCAACAAAGGGCAACAATTGCTTGCCCATGTGAATTTTGATCCGTACTTCATCCCCTATAAAAATTAACTCAAAATGAATCAGATCAACATGTAAAATGTAAAACAAAACATTGTACGAAAACAGAGAAGGGCCTTGTGACCTTGGGTCAGCGAGGCCGATGTGTTAGTTACACCAAAAGCACAATCCATACAGAGCTAAACGGCCGGTTCTGCTCCCCACTCTGTCTCTGGTGAAGCCTCTTGCCACCCCTTAGCCTCTGACCTGTGCCCCAGGTCTGTATGCACAAATAAATAAAGAAATAATCTTTAAAAAAAAGAGTCTAGAGTTTCAAACCAACTACCATCCTAGTGAGTAGAACTTTGGGCCAATCTCTTAACATCTCTGGCCTCTTATCCTCAACTCTAAAAGCAAAGTCTAGATCTTTTCATTTCTGCATTATATTTACCTCTTTATTATATTTACCTCCTTATTTCACCATTGGAGTTACAGGCTTTGGGAAGGCAAGTTCCCCATTCCCCCAGTCTCTGTTCTACATGGCCCACTTTTGCTTAGCAACCCAGGGAGTGAGGAGGTGACTCCAGAACCCCAAACAGAAGTAATGGTGACCTGGGTGAACCAGCCATGAGAGCAAAGGACTCTGGCTCTTCTCAGATGATTACTGCTTGGGCCTGAGGTGATTTAATAGGAACCCCAAACCCTAAGCCTTTGTCCTTTAGGAAGATACACCTACCGTTGACCTTGCCGAATCTTCTCAGCACTGCCAACAAATAGCCAGCATCAACTCCTGGGAGGGTGAAAACCTGGAAATGCCTCAAGGACAATGGCTGCAACATGTTAATATTGATTCTAAGCCAGGGTAAGCACAGTTCTGGCATGATACTGCTTAATAAATATTTGTTGAGTGAGTAAATAAATAGTTTCTTTTTCTACAAATGAGAAAAATTGTGGTTTGTGCGTTGATACACTGTCAGGATTGTATAGCCAAGAACTTGCTCTTTTTTCAATTGATGATAACACCAATTTCTTATGTCCATTGAGGAAAGTGGGAGCGGAGGTGGAAATAAGCAGCAACAATCCTCCCTAAGAGCCACTGGAGATAACTGGGAGCCATAAACTATAAATGTGGCAGTTTGAATCTATGAATGGTTCAAGGTACAATGTGCGACTGTCATGTTTGCTCACTGGAGTGCCAACAGGATCTCCCAAGCCAGGGTCCAGTGACCTCCAGTGGTGACTGGGATATAGAGAAGGGTAGTCAACCTGCAGAGCAAGGGGAGGGGATGAGGGGAACCCCCTGGAGTCATCAGGGAGGCTTCCAACAACTGCTTTCAGTCTCATCAGCAGCACCTTCCCAGAGGCATCACACGCCCACACGCCACAATTTACCAACAAAGCACAGAAGTTAGTTGATAATATCCTTTTCTCTTAAAGTCTGAATTCAAGCTCCTGTGCTGATGTGGCTCCCATCGTTAGTTCTGATATACACCTGTGAGGGGGAGAGGAAGGAGTGGTGTATGCAAGAAATGGGACAGGTGCTGCTTGGACAGAAGACAAGGTCCAAACCCCCTTGTGCCTGTGACACTTGGTTATGGGGAGTAGGGCAGCACCCCGGCACACAGCACAGCACTGACATGGTAGCCAGTTGGGTGAGGCTCAGTGACAGAAGTAATGATGACAGGGGTGGACCAGCAAGGGGCGTGGTCTTTCCCAGATGATTACTGCCTGGGCCTGAGATGACTTAATAGGAAGGACCACAGGACACTGGTGGGGGGGGAGGGAGAGGACAGCCGGGGTGGGGGGGGGCAAAGGAGCACTTCTCTGAATCAGTCGTCAACATTCACTCATGCACCATGGACTCACTCATTCAATATATAATTGTTCAGCTCCTGTAATGTGTTAATCACTATTTCTCAGGTTCTCTGTTCTAGTATCTACATTTGCTAGGAGTAAACTAAAAAAGAAATGTCCAAATTCTGAAAATGAATACTTCATTAAAACACTAACTTTGCTTTGCAGTCAGATAAAAATGGCCCTGTGGTGACAGATGTAGGATAACTCTCAGGAGAACCCACTTCCTGTTGGTGTGACCTGAGACAAAGCTTTTCCTCTCCAAGTTTTCCTTTTCTTTCTGGTGAATGGGAAATTGTACCCACTGTGTCTGCATTTCAACAGGTGGTTGGAAGAGTAAAGTCTTGGTAAGTTGCATGTACATGCTAAAGTTTGACATTTTATTCTAGTTTCTAGGGAACTGGTATCTTTTTTAATCAGTCTTCCCATTTGCAATGCAAAATAACAAACAAAACCAGGGTCAGGAGTTTGTCCATTTTGGCCTATTTAGAAAAGGAGGCAAGTGAATAGTTTGAGACACTTAATCGATCCTTGTCAGGTCCTCACATCTTTGTAAATAAAGCTTTGAATCCCACTTACCAAGGTTAATCTTGACCTTCTGGAGACAACAGTGTCCTTGGAAGCTTTGCCTTGACTTTGAAGAACATTTCTCATCAGAGCTATTTTCAGCAAAGACAGCCAACACAGACTGACAGACTCAGTGTCCAGGCTTACCTGGAATAGTTTAGTCAAATAATGTTTAGTTGAAATTTAACCAAATTTTCAAAAATGGTCAAAGGAGGAATTTGGGCTGGAGCTGGACATGATTTTAAATGCCCCACTACCCCACCCCCACCCCAATATGCACCTATCACCAGATGGGGTGCTAGGTGTCACTCTTGAGCTCAGTGGACAACACACTTTCTGTGAGCTCTGCTTGCATCTGGGGTCCTGCCCTCCCCTGGACTATTTACATGGGCAATAGCTTTAGAAATTCTAAAGGAGTCCTTAAAGGATGTACCTTAAACTGACTCCAGGTCCCTTATAGATCTCCTCTATAGCTCTCCTCTTCACCTTGTGCACCTTTTTGACTACCTGTGTAGTCAAAAATCATGTCAGTACACTTCAGCGACATCTTTGAAGATACAGCACCCAATGAAATGATAGTGAAGGTAAGGATAAATAGATGGGACTGCATCAAGTTAAAGAGCTTCTGTACAGCAAAAGAAACATTCCAAAAAAAACCAGACACTCCACTGTCTGGGAAAAAATTTTCTCACACAAAACTAGTGATAAAGGATTGATCACAAAGATATACAAAAAACTGATGAAACTCCACAAAAATAAACAACCCTATCAAAAAATAGGCAGAAGAGCTAAAAAGACACTTCTCCAAAGAGGAAATGCAGATGGCCAACAAGCATATGAAAAAATGTTCACCATCACTCGTAATAATGGAGACACAAATTAAAACCACAATGAGATACCACCTCACCCCAGTGAGAATGGGACATCTTCAAACAACTAGCAACAACAAATGTTGGTGAAGATGTGGAGGATAAGGAACTCTCCTGCACTGCTGGTGGGACTGCAAACTAGTACAACCACTATGGGAAACTGTTAGAAGGTTCCTCAAACTGCTAGACATGGAGCTTCCTATGACCCAGAATCCCACTCCTAGGTATCTACCCAAAAGACACAAAAACACTGATTCAAAAAGATACCTGCATCCCCATGTTTATTGCTGCTTTATGCACAATTGGAAAGACATGGAAGTAGCCCCAATGCCCTAAAGTGGATGACTGGATTAAAAAGATGTTGTATATATACACAATGGAATATTACTCAGCAACCAAAAAAAAATAACCACATGCCTTTTGCAGCAACAGGGGATCATGCTTAGTGAAATAAGCCAGAAAGAAAAGGAAAAATACTGGATGGTTTCACTTATAGCAGGAGTCTAACGGACCAGGTGAGGAAATAATAATGATGAACAGCTATATACCAGAGACATTTTGTGGGGGTGGAGTTGGGAATGGGATCAAAAACAGTGGGGGGAGGGAAATGCACTGGTGATGGCACACGGGTGATTAGATGATGGGAAGCCCACGGGGATTACAACTGAGATGGAAAAATACACAAAATGATGTAAAAATAAACTATTATATTATTAAATAAATAAATCATGTCAGGAGGCAAATACTAAAAGAGTTGTCATTTGTAGGCAAAATCTGTAGCCTGTTTTATTCTCATACATTTTCTCAGTCATTCAGCCAACATGACCTGAATACTGTCTTTCTTCAGGACAGAAAATGGAATTTAGCATAGTCGCTGAGCGTGGACAGTATTCAAGTCATGTCACGCTCAGCGACTATGCTAAACTCCATTTTCTGTCCTGAAGAAAGTTACAAATAATAATAAAAAGGAAAACAGAAATCGGAATGTCATTAAAAGCCTAAAACCTCTGTGCCCAATTTTATCATTGTACCTTTATTAACATTATGGCTAAACGTTTAAATTCTCCCAGTTGTGTGATAGAAAAATAAGCCAAAAGTAAGCATAGACATTTTGCTTTTCGTGTTTTTTTTTTCGTGTTTTTTGAGTTTACTTCTTAATCAAAGTGGCACAATATTTACGGTTTTAATAATTCAACTAGATCTTAAAGCACTAAGAGAACAAGATGATAATTCCAGGAGTCCCAAGAATTTCCCTTTGTCTTCAGCCCAGTGGGGCATTATATATCCTTGTGTCAGCTGACAGTATACAGAACCGCTCAGAACAGCTCAGAATAGCTTAGGTTGTTGGAACCTACCACTCCTGAAGAGTTTGGCAGACTTAACATTAGATGGAGCATTTAATGAGGAGCTGCATATTTTAAGGCTGTCCGCTGGCTTGGAGCTCTTGCATGTTTCTGGGAAAGCATCTTGACAAAGGATTTCGAATGGTTCCTCCTATATAGTGCCACCCATAGATGTGGTTTAATGAGTAGACCAGAATGGTTTTGGCCTGAAAAAAAATCCATCTAAAAGGTTTTCCGTACAAATTCCCTATGAGTTTGCTGTGTGGACCCCATGTATCATCAGGTACCTGTGGAAGCCCGTGAAGTGCCACTTCTTATCTTACACCGCCATGGTGCCTGGGGAGCTTCCAGGCCCTGGTTTTTACTTTGTTACCCAGGAGATTTTGAGTAAAATTCCTTTACTGCTCTGTGCCTCAGAATGCTCATCTCTATTTTTCTTCCTTCCTTCCCTTTTCTCTTTGTCTCTCTGTCTCTCTGTCTATCTCTCTCCTTATTGTACAAGATTATTCATTTTTTGTACAATGTTTGATTTCTCCTCTCGGGTGAAGTCTCTATAAAATCCCCACTCGTGAACCACCATGATAGTCCCTCATGCTCCACCCCACCTCCTCTTATAAGCCCTCTCTCCTCCTCCTCTGAAGAATGTCTTTGATTTATAGTTGCCTGCTAACTTTGTCTTTATTTTTTCTTTCCTGATCCCTTATTTGGTCCCCCTATATTCCACCTATAAGTGAAACCAGCCGATACTTTTTTTTTCCTTCTGGCTTATTCTACTGAGCAGAATGCTCATCTTTAAAAGGGCTTTAACACATCGTCCAAATGGGGTTATTCATAGACTGTGTAACAGGGAGCCCCCAGTAAGTATTGGTGGTCGTAGGCAAGGGCAGGTGGGAGAAACACGGGGCTTCTGTCACGGAGCCCCTGAGGTCCGGCTCTGGAAGGACTGGGTAGCACAGTTTCATCTCCTCTCTGGGAGCAGGGCCACGCTCTCTAGCTCAGGGAGAGACTGCGCAATGGCTTCTTACATAGGCAATGGCTGCCTCGTTATTTAAAAAATCCAATCGTACAAGAAATATACTGGAAAAAAAAATCACATAAAAGCAAGCACACCAAATCTTCACACTAGTCCCTTCTCTCCCGCTGCTCTGGCCAGAGGAGTGGGAGCATTACTGTGAGTCTGGGCTGCCACCAGGCATCCAGTCAACGTAGATGGCAGCTGTGCTGGTGTAATCGTGATGGCTGGGGCTTTCACTTTCAAATGACATCATTCTGTATAATTTTCTGTAACTACCTTTTATTACAGTAACAGTACATCTTTGGAAATAGTGCCAAGTTCGTACAAACAGAACTCAATCTTTTCTTCCCCCCCCCAAATTTATTTACTTATACACACAGAACTGGGGTATAGGCCAGAGGTGTAGGGAGAGATCTGTCACACCATGTGTGACAGAGATCTGGTCACCCCATGGCCAGGGATCGAACTCGTGTTGAAGTGGCTGTGATAGCTTCATAGTGCTGAGCTTTAACCCACTGAGCCATCAGAGAGGGCCTGATCTTTTCTTTTTTTATAAATCTTTATTTATGTACACATACAAGACTAGAGTGTAGGCTAGAGGTGTGGGAGATGAGCGGATTCACCAGAGACAAAGTAGAGAGCAGAACGGGCAGATCTACTGAAATACACTGCTGAGGGGAGCAGTGGGCAAGACAGGAGAGGCGTCTGCTGTGCCATGGGGGTCACCTCCCTGGTTGGGGATGGAACTCATGCAGCAGTGGGTATGGATAGCTTTATGGTGCTGACTTTAACTCCTGTGCCACCAAGGAGGCCCCAACTCACTCATTCTTGTCGATGGCTACGCACCATGGCAGCTCTTCTGCCCTTTCAGGTTCCCGTGGTCAACAGGGACCCAAAAATAGCATATGCAACAAGATATTTAGAGAGAGACCACATTCACCTAACTTTACTATAGTACATTGTTATAATTTTCCTATCTTACTATTAATCATTGTTAATATCCTACTGCTCCTCATTTACAAATTAGATGTATATATGTGTGCAGGTATTTATACACATGTACATATATATGTATGGGAAAACCAGCACATTTAGGGTTCAGTACTACCTCAGCTTTAGGCATCCACTGGGGTCTTAAGGCCTAGCCTCTCAAGTAAGGGGAACCACTTAGGAAGGGGGGGAAGGAAAGGCGGAGGCTGATATACACACGCACATGCAGCCATCATTACTTTCTCACAGCCATTGCTTTGCTCAGCAAATACCCATGAGCCTATCACTGTGACAGAGACCATGAAAGTCCAGTAAGGGAGACCAGCATGAGTGTGTGTGTCCTGCCACAGAGCACCTCTCCCTCAGGGAGGAAAGAAGACATGAACCAAGGGAGGTGGTAAGACAGAGGAGTACATTAAGAGGGGTACAGAGACTAAAGGAGGAGATTCATAGTGAGGGGGGAACACTTTCAGCTAGGAAGAAAAAAGGAAAGAGGCAAACGTGATTCTCTTTGCCCTACTCCTGCACTCAAGTGAGTGAGTGGTGTCGTCACCCCCACAGTAACCCCAGCTGGGGTTCCCGAGGGCACCATTACTCTCCCGAGCAGCTCCACCTGCAGCGCACCCTGCAGGCTCCCAGCTGCAACTGCAGAACAGCTCTGCAACTCAGGGCCTCCTGTGTCCTCCGGGGGCAGGTCCTCTCTGCTAGAATATTTGCAAAAGTTTCCTAACTCATTTTTCGAGAATTGACCTGTGAGTTCAGTGAAATACAAAGTACAAAGAAAGCATGTTCTACTTCATGTTCAATTCGCACAAGTTGTTGTCTTATTGTTATTAACATAATAGAGTCAATAGAGTAGAACAGAAGTCACTTGGGGGGCTTTTGGGAGCCAAGAAGGAGCGAGCTCGTCAGCTTCAGGGGGACTCTGGAGTGACCCCGAGGGGTAACCATGGGGTGTCCATCCGACCTGGGAGTCCAGATACCTGATGACTCACGGCTCTGAGGCAGAGAGATTACAGGGCTGTGGAGGGGTAGGGATGGGGGTCAAGTTGGCCCAGACTACTTGAAAGAGCTTTCCCTTTGAAGAGAGCAGGCTGACTTTGAAGCCAACTGGAATAACTTCCAACTCTCAGAGGTCAAGGGACACGAGGACGCAGGGGCATGGGACAAGCAAACACTATTAGCTTTTACAGCCAAAATAGGGGCCTTATGAACTGGCCTCACAGATAAGTTTTGAGTTCTTTATTGATTACATCAGCCTCAATTATCTCCACTGCCTGCCACGTCATCCACAGAGGTTTCCACTTTACAGTGTTGTTAAAAGAGAGCTCACTGGGGGACCATAAATTAAACTGTAGGAAGGTCTCACTTCTACAGGGATATCCTGAAAGTTAGTGTGTGAGGAGAAATTCTGAACTTCAGTGTAATCTGTGTGCTATGACCCTTTTACAATATGAACCACCACCCCACAAATTCTCTTTGGGCATTTTGTGCCCCCCCCCACTCCCATTACCTTAGTTTGTATCTTAGATTCATTATTTTGTAAATTAACTTATTTATTTTCAACTGAGGAAATATTGAAGTACTTCTGCCTCCCAATAGGCTCTTTCAGCAGGCCAACCTCTAAAATGCCGAGGACATTGAATGGTTTTCAAACAGATCTTATTCCAGGAGATGGACATTTGTTACAAGGGGATTCTTTAAGGAATAACACTTATGGAAGGGGTAGGGGAGGCATGTGAAAAACAAGGCTCAAGATTGACGTTCGATTTTTTTTTTTTAAACATCAACAGGAATCTCATCAACAGGAATTAAAACAGCACGTCATAAAAATCCTAGGCTTCAGGATCCATGATGTGGCCAGCTGAGCTGATGCAAACTCTTCCCTGCACACGGTGACAAGGAGCAGTTTAAACCTTAATAGTATTGGAGCGACCAGAATAAAGCAGTCAGGCAACATGGAGACAAGGATTCAAGATTTTATTTGGGCTTCTGAACCGGCCAGCCCAGACCATCACCCTCTAAAGAGTGTTATAGCAGCTACAGAAACCGGTTTTTATAGTTGTTACAGAGATAACATTTTTTTATAGAGGGCCCTAGGATGTTTGTCAAGTCTTAACGAACCATTTGACCTGCATCCTGGTCCTGTTGCAGAAGGTAATCAGTTTTACAAGTTTTTTCCTTATATGGCAAAATTAATTGGGGAATTTCCTATTGCAGCAAGCAGCAAGCAGAATACAGAAGCAAAATGGTGGTTAGCACAAAATGGCATGAGTGTGGTTCAATACAGGTCCAACAACAGTTTTTCAGGTACATAGCTGAGGGCACAAGAAATAGAGCCCCAGCAGCCAAAACACAGAACACAGAGAGATGAGGAGAGGACTGGGGTTGCCAGATCTGGAAGTAGACCCAAATAATCAGGCCAAGAGTAGACCAAGATTGTGCATCTCATGCCCCTCAGGAGGAAGGGATGAGGCCTCAGGCCTACAGAGGGCTGCTGAGATGTCTGGTAGGAAAGTTGTACCTAGCAAGCCCGGGACTGGGAGCATCACCCATGGGCCCAGGGCAACAGGAAGAAGTTTGTCTCCAAGCCAGGAGATAAGTCCCAGGACATTGGTCCTGGGCCTCCAGGCAGAGGCAAATGCAAGGTGCTCTGACCCGCTCTGATGTGAGTCTCCTGTTCCACAAGACTTGACAATTAACACAGCACCTTCACAAGGCAGAGAGTGTTGTGACAGGCCATAGATGTAGGGGCAGCAAGAGGATTCACCTGAAACCAAGTGGGGAGCAGAAGAGGCAGTTCAAAAAAGTACACTGCTAAGGGGAGCAGCGGGCAAGACAGGAGAGGTCTGCCGCGCCATGTGGGTCACCTCCAGAGCAAGGATCAAACTCGCACTGAAGTGGCCACAGTTTGGCTTGGCTTCTCAGTGCAGCGCTCCAGCCCATTGTGCCTCTAGGGAGGGCCCATCATGACCATTTAAAGGGTGGAATAAGTGTCAGTCAGCCCGACTTGTATAGGATCACACTCTAGGTAGAGTGGACCCAAACCCAAGCCCTTCCCCCATGCAGCCCTGTCTCTAGAAGAATGGGCAGGACAGGGCCTGGAACCCAGGAAATGGACAGGCAGGTGCTGCCGACTCCTGGGATCTGACACAGAACTGCCCAACTTCAAATGAATGACTGCCAGACCTACATCCTGCCACCAAGAGGTATGTTACCTCCTCTCTTTCAAACCCTCTCCTCCTCACCTCCACACTGCTCATCTGAGCAGCTAATGTGAGGGGAGGGGTGTCTGGCAGGTACTGGAGGCCCTGAGTTGACAAAATCCAAGTCGTGCCCATGGAATGAGAGTCTGTCATTTTTTTTTTTCCTTGAAACTCACTTGAACTTTGTTATTGCAATGGAGCTTATCTCTTCTTGTGTTTGCTTAGCTTGTGGGTGGGAGATGTCATCACCCTCTCCGAATTTTATGGAAAACTACTTAAAAGTGTAAAATTTGGAAATATGGTTTCAAGATTTGCACACAAAAGAAGTCCAGTCAAAAGGGCCCTGTCTAGGAGGTAGGGGAGAGAGAAACCCTCACGCCCAGGCTGTCAGTCTGTCTACTTAGCTCTCCCATTGTCAGACTGTCACACTGAGGCAGCACTTTGACCAGCCTGAGTCCGTCATGTGCAGAGACTGCTGGATGGAGCAGGCAGGGGTACCAGCTGGGGCGGGGGTCTGCAGGGAGTTAGTTCACACACTTGCTCTTCTTCAGCACCCCTAAAGGTGCTCCCCACCCTGTCTTCCTGAGAGGCCTCTGAGATGGGTGCTGATTTGTCATGTGGAGAAACTGTCATGGCCCACCTTCCCCATAGATCCCAGAAAGCAGCCCTGTGGGGTGTGTCGTTTGACATCTGGAGATAAATGTATACACTGGGGTTCCCTGAATTTGATGAAGGATGTGGGGCATGCTGTGTCTGCACGAGGGAGCATGATGGACCCCGGGGCTGCTAGTGAGTCCTCCCAAATGGAGCACTTACTTGATGAGGTTCGGGGTGTGGCTGGGGCTGGGGTGTGGTGAAATAAGTGGCCTTATCCACACTGCCATTTCCATGGTGATTGCTGCATTGATTTGGGGCTGCAAAGTCCTGTCCTCCCCATTTAAGAAAGTTTACACAGATTTGTTTCTGTGTAATTGGCAAATTGTGGCAGACTGCATGGGGTTCTAGATATGATCTGAAATTAGAACCAGCGTAGTCACTGCAAGGTCACTAGAGGCCATCCACCAGCTCTTAGCCCAAGAGTATGAGCCTAGTTAACCCAGATACCATCTGGGATTGCATAGTACTATGGGTTTTGAAAAAAATTAGCTTGTATTTCTCCAAAGGCTCCCTAGGATTTCCAAGGGAATGTGCCTCCATGGAATTTGAATGTATAGGTATACTATCTCTGCGCCATCACTCAATCCAGAAATCAAAAGTGGCCCCTCATCAGTTTCCAGTTGTACATACTGATTCACATATGTATTTTACTGAAGCTCTAAAAGTCATCAGGGAAGAAGAAAAGTCATCAGGGAAGAAGACTTTTTAAAAAATGGATGGGAGTCACTTTGCAGCACAAAGAGATGATTATAAATGGCAAGAACAGGAAAGCTCTGATTCAACATTGAGGTGAAGGGACCTTTTAACCTCACTGCCTCTGAGGGTGTGTTGGTGACCGTCTCCCCACACCTAGCCAGCCCCTCTCCTCTCTGCCTGCTCCAGTGCTCTTTTCTTGTCCAGCATCTAGGAGGGAGGAAGGAGGCACAAGCAGGACTCTCCTGGGCTTCTTCATCCCAAGGTCTCACTGACTCACAGACCTTGAGACTCAAGAGCACGCTCTGCAGTCACACACACACACACACACACACACACACACACACACACACACACACGAGTTTTCTCTCCAAAAAGAATTCTGATGTCAGTTCTTAATCGATTTTTCACTTCCTTAAATATACAAAACGAAAACTCTGCCCCGCCTGGAGGAGATTAGACTCTAATATGCCTCCACCCCCCTC
>NW_004567132.1:25403989-25437838 GCF_000260355.1 Condylura cristata | reverse complement strand
AAAAAAAAATTGTTGGAGAGGGGTGGTGAGGAAGCACTGGTTCTGTCTGACATGGCTGATGTCAGCCCTGCTCACACCTGCTCACACTGGACTGAGCTAAGCTGCAGCCTGTTAGATACACAGGCAGGAGATCTAGCATGCACACACATACACACTCACATGTGCAAACATACACTAATTTCCTTGCTGCCCAGCCCTCGTGACGCACTGGCCAGAGATGAGTGCCATCCCATTACTCCATACCTCCTACTTCCTCTTAACAAAAACAGCCATGGCCATGATATCTTCGACGGTCTTAATTTGCTGACCCATCATTAATTGAGCACCTACTATGTGCCAGGTATTGGGAATACCAAGGAAGAGTTACGGTGGGAAAGAAGAGATAATGCTAGTACAAGCTAGAATGGAGGCATTTGCAAGGTGCTCTGGAGGCCGGAGGGTTCCCCAGAGGAGCACACAGCTAGAAAAGGGAGGAAAGGAGGCAGCGGGAAGGCAGACTCAGAGGTGTGTACACCCCTTCTGTGTTGAGTTGGCCCTGAGATTGGAGCTATGAGCTGTGGAGGAAGAAGTGGCAATGAGGATTGAAGGGGATTTGAAGAACTGGCTTCTCTGCTTGAATCTAGGCAGTGACAGTCTTTCTCCAAGCCAAAAACTAGGCTAGTGATGAGAAAAGTGCCAATGTTCTTGGGGGTAGGACATGAACCCCAGATTGTGTGAACCTCCTGGACCACCCAGTGCCTGTGCTCTCAGAGCAGTGGGTCCTGCCAGAGACTCACTCCTAAGTGTGCCATCTCAGGTGGCCTGGAGGTCAGCCTCTGCCCACACAGTAGGGGAGTGGGGGCATCAGGATGCAAAAGGCCAAAGGCTTTAAGGAAGAGGTTGAAATCTAAGTCCACACAGAGAAGGGGAGCGATGGGCAGTGGGGAGTGAGGGGAACTCCAGACAGTTATTTCAGAAGCAGGAAGTGGAGGGAGGTGGGTCCACTGGGCCCCTCTCAATGCTTCAGGACTAACAGGAGCATCCCAATGCCTCATGAAGCACTGTTAGGCCAGTCCCCCAAGTCATTGCCAGTGGGGGCCCCCCAAGGCCAGCTCCCCAGATAGATCCCCAATTCTCTCATTCCTGTCTTCCATGCAGAAATGGAGCAAAGAAGCCTCTCTTGTCTCTGCCTTAAAAATGTATCTCCAGGTCCTCCCTGGTGGCGCAGCAGGTTAAAGCACAGCACTAAGAAGCTAAAGCCTGAGTTCGATCCCCACCCATCCTGGAGGTGACCTACATGGCTCTGCAGACCTCTCCTGACCTGCCCGGTGCTCCCCTCAGCAGTGTACTTCATCAATCTGCCTTTTCTGCTCCCCACTATGTATTTGGTGAATCCTCTCACCACCCCTGCACCTCTGATTTGTACCCCAATTCTGTATGCATAAATAAATCTTTAAAAGGAAAAAAAAATGCATCTCTAGGGCTCTCCCTGGTAACACAATGGGTTAGGACGCAGCACTACAAGCTGGCAGCAGCCGCTTCAGTGGGAGTTCAATCCCTGCCCTGGAGGTGACCCACATGGCTCGGCAGACCTCTCTTGACCTGCCAGCTGCTCCCCTCAGCAGTGTACTTTGTCCAGCTGCCTGTTCTGCTCACCACTCTGTCTCTGGTGAATCCTCTCACCGTCCCTGCACCTCTGGCTTGTACCCCAATTCTGTATGCATAAATAAATAAATCTTTTTTAAAAATGCATCTCCAGTTACACACAACCGGCCTCAATGGTTTGCATCTGCGCTTCAGTTGCTGCTGCTCTGACACTGTGAAAAGGAGACAGATGTGGACTGTGAAGGCACCTGTGATCCTCAAGGTGGAGTTCCTGAATACAAAATAAGCTTGGGTTTGATTAAAATGTTCAGTTCGTAGGGGATCAAAAACAGGGGGGGGAGGGAAATGCACTGGACGATGGTGATAGCACAGGGGTGACTTGGTGATGGGAATCCCACGGGGATTACAACTGAGATGGAAAAAGTCACAAAATGATGTAAAAATAGAATATTATATTATTTTTAAAAAGTTAAGTTCGATTATGATAAGGTTATGGAAATAAAATGAGCTTTTTTTGAGAGTAAAGGAATACTTTGGTATTTTTTGAGCTATAGACACAGAGAAATGCCAGCAATCCAGGTGTAGATCTAGATCCACACATGTATGTGCACATATGTGTACTTACCTGTGCGCACAGGCTTCTGTGCACACATACATCACATTCATAGAAGAGTAGCACCTTCCACATTGCAGGTTTTGCACTTGATTGACACTCATGAGTGTTTGCTGAATTGAAGCAAACCTCTGTTGTGACCATCCTGGGCTTTTTTTTTTTTTTTTTTTTTTTTATCATTGACCATTGCTCTCAGGAGTTAATGTTTGAACCCAGTCATAAAGGAGTCAGAAGCTACTGACCTATGGCCAATATCAGAAGGGGAACAAGCCCCCTATAAAGCAGCCTGTGCGGAGCAGTCCAGTCACAGAGCTGCAGGCCAGCTGCGAAGAGGAAGCCTCATCGCCAACATGAACTTTTCCGGCAAATACCAGCTGCAGAGCCAGGAAAACTTTGAGCCTTTCATGAAGGCGATCGGTGAGTTCGAGGTTGGATGCCCAGACTGGGGGGCACAGCCGTGACGGTCTGGCCCTGCAGGGGACGGCTAGTCAGGGTCTCAGTGTCGCATGGGTGGAGAGGGTCAGGCCAGGGCCGGGTTATTGACTTGCTGTCACTTGCAGCTTGTGTTTCACTCTCAGGGCAAGGTCACTCTGGAGGTAAGAAGAAAGAGCACTGAACTAAGGTCTGATCCAGATCGAAACCCCTTTTTACTGATACTGCATTATGGGGTCGTGGTCATTCATTCATTCTTTCATTTATTCATTCATTCTTCTAACAAACATTGACTCAAGGTCATGCTGGTACAGTGCCGGAGAGATACCTGCAAGATAGATGACAATGAGCCATGTGCTTAACGTTATCGTTTAAAGAAAAGAAGTAAATGCGATAAGTGTTTCCTAGGATGCCCTGAGTGCAGATTCTCTGCCCGGCCCTGTGCTACTACACACGAGATATCTTCACTGAGTGCTCACCAAAAGTTGGTGAGCTGAGTTGGGTATTATTTTCCCCTTTCAGGTTGACATAACTGAGGCCTAGGAAGGTTAGGTAGTCCCAGCCAGCCAAGGTCACCTAGTAGGAAGTGTCTGAGTCAGGACTGGCTGCAGGCGTCCGTCCGGCCCAGCAACCCTACTCTCACTTCCACTAGGGCGCATGGGGAGGGTGTGTGCTTCCAGTGGGGGGTATGAGCAAAGGGAAGTTGTGGCAAGGAAGGGTGCAGAAAGGGCAAAAGGTGGGGAAAACAGCAAATCAGGGAGAGGGCGAACTTTGGGGCAAAGAGCTTGGATCTTCTCAAGGGCAAGTCCGGCCACCGGTGTGTCCCACCCCTTAACTGCATCAGCCTTGACGGTCCCACTGTCAGTCAGCACATGGTGGTTGTGATTCTTGATTTACAAAGCAGTGTAGACATCCTCAGATATCTGTAAAGCTTGGTCCCAGGGCAGGAACTCCTCAAGAGTTTTGATTGTGAAGGCCAAGTTAAAGATAGGTGGACAGAGGTGTGCCTGGCACAGTCCAGTTCACGCACATCTTTGCAGCAGTATTAAATTGCTCTTTTCACTCTCAGGAGTGATCCAGCCTGGATGATAAGGTCTAAGGTCTACCTGGGGATGAGGATGAAATGTTTATATAAAGAGCAAAGTCGCCTGGTATTGAAGGAGCGTCTCCTGGTATTGAGGATAGAGAATGGAGAAAAGGTTCATCAGGCCAGAGGAGCATTATATTTGCACACTAACTGGCAAGACAGCAGGCAGCCCATGTCAGGCCTCTGGCTTTCCTTCAGAACTGAAAGCCCACAAAACTCACAGGACTCCAATGCCTGTGGCCTCAGGGCCACATACTACTACAGTTTCTTGTAACTCCTGCCTTGCAACACCCACCTCCCCTTTCACTAACCCTCCTATGGATTCCCCCAGGTCTGCCTGACGACCTCATCCAGAAGGGGAAGGACCTCAAGGGGGTGTCAGAAGTTGTGCAAAATGGCAATCACTTCAAGCTCACAGTCACCACTGGGTCCAAGGTGATCTACAATGAGTTCACTTTGGGCGAGGAGTGTGAGATGGAGTCCATAACTGGGGAGAAGATCAAGGTAAGTAATGCCCGCTCCGGACATCCTCTCCTTCCAGAGCCTGGTCCCAGAGTTTCCTTCCTCCAGGTTCCTACCTCACAATTCCCACCAGCTAGACTCCATCTCTGAACCTACTTCTGGGAGGGAGACAAGCTGTTAGTGGCTTCCATTTTCCCAGAAGGCTCTGAAGGTGCTCTGGCCTGTACATCCAGCTTTCCTATGCGCTGGATTTGGGGAACTGGGCACAGAGCAGGAGTGTGAGTCTCAGTTGCTCTATGCCCATCACTCCTCTCTCTCAACGTCTTCAAGCAGGACCCAGCTTGGGGCAAGTGAGGGTCAGTGAAAAAACCTTGAACAGCCCTAGTTGAGCCCAGAGTAAACTGACCTTTGCTGAGCCCTGAGCTAGTAGTCCTGGGAGACTTCCTGGAAGAGGAGCTGGCAATGCCAGAATACCATGACTCCAGGCAGGCACTCAGACCAAGCCTCCAGGGGGCTCACTGAGCACACTCACCCTCACAGACAGAGGCAGTGGCAGAGAAGTTACCGCCACTGGCCTGTGGTTCGAGGTGTGCAGGGGAGCTGGGTGGGGCAGTGTGAGTGTCGGCCAGTGGTGCAGGCAGCCTGGTGCCATTTCTAGCTCAGAGATTTCACAACCAACACCACCGAGCAGTGTCTTCCCTTCTCCCTGCACACAGCCTCAGCGAGTTGGTGTTCTGCTGCCTCTCTAGCCTCTTTCTGTCTGCTTCTCCACACTAACATGACCAGTCAAGAAAACTGTCATCAATTTTAGGAGGGAAAATCTCCTGTTAGGACCACGGGAGGGGCAGGCCACTGCCGGTTTTACCACAGGCCTTTTCCAATTGTCCATTTTGGAGGCAAATTTTTGAAACATGGCCAGTGTCTTCAGCTCCCCGCCAAGATCCTATTTCCTCTTTCAGGATGCACAGACTTGAAAGGGAGATCACAATGGGGAAGATGAATGTGGTGCAAGGATTGGTACTTACCAACTCAAAAACGTGTCCTTGCAGCTTGCCTGTATGTTTGAAACTTGCTACTATCACAATCTTTAGCTTGGAGAACTAAGATTTTACTCAATTTTATTTTAATGATTGTGTTGGAGGTCACTTAAGTGTCATAGGCTTATTTCTAGATCACATACCATTATTTAAAGTCTGACAAAAGAAACCCTGACATTTTCTTTAATTCTCACCTGCACCCCACTTCGGTTGGTGTGACACCCAGGTGAGCACTGGGTTGTTGGAAGACCCACAAAGAAGCGCCATCCTCATTAGCCAGGGAATCCTCCCTCCCCAGCCCCTTCTTCACAGGCTGTCTCTTCTGTCCTCTGCAGGCTGTGGTTCAGCTGGAAGGCGATAACAAACTGGTGACAACTTTCAAAGGCATCAAGTCCACGACCGAACTCAATGGCGACATAATCACCCACGTAAGTTTGCTGTGAGCGTAGCACATGGGGTCCCACCACTCAGGACTGTCACAGCAGAGCAGAGAGGCGCCAGCAGAGCTGGGGGAGATGAGCCTGCCCTGAACTCAGCCTCTTGATTTGCTCTTTCTCAAGGCAGCATGGACTTAAGTTAGAATCTGTCCTAAGGGCATCCTTGCGTCCATGGCGGTAGATCCAGGACTCAGACCTAAATCTTCCCTTTCATTCTACTATTGCTGAAGCTAAGGGTCTGTTTTTTTACTCTGAGTGCTTGATCCCACAGTCTTGTTGCAGTGGGTGAATGGGGAAAGGGAGAAAAGAGTGTCCTTCAAAAGCTGATGAACACAGTGTTCACATACAATGTTCGTAAGTAGGGAGGAAAATTACACACTCCTTCCTGTCCTCCAGACTGTGCCTGGAGTTTGCATGCACGTGAGTCCTTGGTGTTCAGTATGAGATTGAGAAACTGCATTGGATTGAACTGGTGTGGATGGTCTTGCTGCACCAGCCGTTGATGCAGAAAAAGATTCGGTAAACAGAACAGAACAGTTAAGTGAGGACGTGAAGTGACAAAGACTTGGCATGAGATTTTAGAAACAACTGCCAGCCCTTCTTCTGGTCCTATGAAAAACAGGGGGATCTTTGATATGTTAGTATATCTGGGACTATGTTGCAGGCTTATTATTTATTTGACATCAGATGAACATTTCATGATTTCTTTTCTAATTTTCAGACCATGGTATTGGGCGACATTGTCTTCAAGAGAATCAGCAAGAGAATCTAGATGAGTCTACATCTCATATTCTTTTACTATGTAAAATTACTGTAATAAAGTGAACGTTGTTTTAAAATGTCTTTTCTTCTCAATGACTTTTCATTGATGGTGCTGTTTTTATCAATGAACATTGATCATCTATATTTTTGTGAACTTTACTAACCTGCCTGTTTCATCTTCCCCGTCAGGAATGCTGGGTAGGCAAAAGGGAGCTACGAGCATGAGTGTGGTCATAGCAACCCCATGTTTGGACATGAACTAAAGGGGCAAGAGCTGACTTACTAAATAGGCAATTCCCCCTCTAGGGGAGGTCTGGGAAAGACACCAGATGGAGTAAAGGAAGCTCAAGTGGAAATCCCCTGCATGCAATAAGAGAAGGCAAACCGTGGAAGTAAAAGGGTTCCTCAAAACAATATTTCACCTCAGGACCTAGTAGTTATTTTGGGTTGAGCTGCATCTTCCCAGCTCACATGTGGAAGTCCAAATCCTTGGTTTTCCACTCGTAGCCTTACCCTATAACAGTCATTGCAGATGTAATAAGCTAAATGTGGTCATGAGGGGTAGAGTGGGACCCAAGCCAGTACGGATGGTGTCTCTATCAAAGGTGGAAATGTGAACACAGACAGACACCAGCTCAAGTACTGGGAGCTCATCATGTGGAGAATGGAGTTACATAGTCACCAGTCCACAAACCATCACAAGCTAGAAGACAGGGGCTGAAACATCGCCTTCCCCGGTGCCTTTTGAGGGAGCCTGACCTTGCTGTCTGATCAGATTCCAGCCTCCAGAACTGAGATAAGAAATTTGTGTTGTTCAAATCACCTAGCCTGTGGCACTTTGCTATGGCAGCCTAAGCTGTTCATTCCCAGAGCCAAAGAACTGGCAAGCTCAGACATTTCTATCTGATCATATCTTTCAGCTAAGCAACAGAGTTCTCCACAAAGGGGCTTTCGTAAATAACTGCATCTGTTGCAACTTACCCACTTCTAGAGTCGAAACCAGATCCCCTGTCAACTGCCTACCTCTTTCTCTCTGAACATCCATCTGGTAAATAGTCAGCTTCCTTAAAAGCAGTGCTGATCAGAATGCTTCCTAATTCATTGCCTGGCACCTAAGAGCCAAACTCCTAAGTCTGCATTCAGGCCCCCCTAACAGGAGTCAATGAACTTTTTTGGAAATACTTTCAGCTTTGTGGGCCATCCAGTGTCTTTCATAATCCCCTAATTGGCATGAAAGCTGTCATACAATACACAAAACTGAGCATGTGCTGATAAACTTTATTTATGTGCACTGAATTTGAATTGTGTATCATTTTGATGTCACAAAGTATTCTTTTGATTTTTTTTTTTTTTTGATCACTTGCTCACAGACAAGCCCTCTTAGTTGGTACGCTGGACAGACACAGGTGGCATTGAGCAGGGGACAGCAGCCGGGGGTCACGTGATCCTTTATGGGGTCATGATTACAGGTGTCTCACCTAATCTAGGTTCACATTCTTTTCTAGAACTTATGTTCCAGTCAAATGAACAACTTCTTGCTTCTCTCACAATTTAAGTTCCATTCCTTCAAGAAGGTTTCTTAAGTGGCACAGCTGTAAGTATATTTCCTTCTCTCTGATATTTTGCTGGAACCAGTCAGCTGGATGAAGTTCTCTCTGACATGCACTATGGTTTTCTCTGTATGTTTCCCTCCTACCAAAGGAGAGGTATATCTTGGAAAAAGAGAACTAAGACATGTTGGGAACTTACTTGGGAACTAAGATAGACCTAAGGAAAGCTTCAGTGTTAAGAATTGGGATCTGGCCCTCACTGGTGGCGCAGCGGGTTAAAGCACAGCACTAACAAGCTAAAGCCACTTCAGCATGAGTTTGATCCCTGCCTGCCCAGGGGGTGACCCACATAGCGCGGCAGACCTCTCCTGACCCGCCCGCTGCCCCCGTCAGCAGTGTACTTCATCCATCTGCCTGTTCTGCTCCCCACTCTGTCTCTGGTGAAGCATCTCACTGCCCCTGAACCTCTGCCCTATACCCCAGTTCTGTATGCACAAATAAAAAAAACTTTAAAAAAAAAAAAAAAAAGAACTGGGATCTTTGAGGTGGTAGGAAAACAAGCAACCCAACAGGATATGCCATTCTCAAAAGTAAGTTCCAGGAACAAAAGAGCTAAATTAATATAATGCATTTTAGAAATAGATATAAATAAATCCAAGTACCAAGTATAGAAGACTTTCTTAAACATGTAGAAACCATAAGCAGAGTAATTCATTAATCAAAATGACAAAAAACATATAACAGATTCAAAAAGATGCAGACAGCTTCTTAAAAGCAATAATGGGGGTGGGAGGAGAAATGCTCGTGGCTCCCTAATAGGATATTATAGTGTCTAATAGGATATTAAGGAGCTAAATTAATATCAAATAAGACAAGTAAGTCCATGGAAAGAGAAGTTGAGGACATTAATATACAGTTCACAGAATCCAAGGCATTTAATCTCATGGTAATTAAGGAGGAGGATTGTGATATATCACTTTTTAAATCAAACTAGTTAAAGGAATATTCATATGCAGGTTCTACAAGGAGGTAGTGCTGGTTGGCTCATCCTTGGGGAGATATAGCTGGTTCGGTCCATATGGAGCCCCACTTCACAGCACCCCTTCATAGTCTTAATCTGGGTTCTCTAACACCTTGCAAAGGCACTGTCGTCCATCTCCCTAAACAAGTATTTATACACATGGGCAAAAAAGCAAAAACAAAACCGTGTCATAGCAGGAATATAATGGAACAGGCGAGAAAATAATAATAATGATGAACAGCTTGTGGGGTGGAGTGGGGAATGGGATCAAAAACAGTGGTGGGGAGGGAAATTAACTGGACTATGGTGAGGGCACATGAGTGATTTGGTGATGGGAAACCCAAGGGGATTGCAACTGAGATGGAAAAATGCACAAAAAATATGTAAAAATAAATTATTGTTAAAAAAATAAAACAGTGCAAAAGCTAAAACCTGGAATCAAATGCACACCAGTAAAAAAGGTTTACACTCATACTCTGAAATCACCAAGGGTAGGTTAAATGAAGGACACAGAGTTTATGTATTGTCACTGTGAGACAGGAAGGGTCCTGGAACAATTCAAGACAGTAATCAAGCACAAAAGTTTTACAGGAACTTTACTGTTCCCATTGGCTGGCAAATGAGAAATTAAAACACCCAGGTGGGGCTCTCTCTGGTGGCGCAACAGGTTAAGTCACCGAATCCTGAAGCTCTCCGAAGCCACTGCACCAGGAGTTCTATGCCTGGCCAGGGAGCTGGCCCACATGGCACAGCAGACCTCTCCTGACCCGCCTGCTGCTCCCCTCAGCAGTGTACTTTGTCTGTCTGCCTGTTTTGCTCCCCACTCTGTCTCTGGTGAATCTTCTCACCTACCACACCTCTGGCCTGTACCCCAGTTCTGTAAGCATAAATAACCCTTAAAAAAAAAATACAGGCACCTGCCACCATACATTTCTGTGGCAGATGGGTTTTTTTTTTTTGTTTTCCACTAATTTCCCCCAGCCTCAGTATTACTGAGCTATCTTTCCACTGCTTATCAAGTTGGCTACCATACTATGGGGAAAAGGGAACTAAAAGATACAGAAGAAAAAGGGAGTCACAGACCTTGAGCCAGACCACTTCACTCTGGAGCTGCAGGCACACAGCCGCCATGAGATGGCCACTTGCAGGTGGTCACAAGCCCTGCACGACCCCCAAGCTGCAGCTGCTAGGTGCCCACAACTAATAGCCACAAGTGGACTTTAGGCAAGTCCATGCTCCTTGCCTTCAGGGCTAGTGACGTTTAATTAACTTATAGGTGCCCCCCCCCCACTTCTCCTTGTCTCTCCGATGCCCAGAGGGGTCTCTCAGACCTGTCTTTTCCTGCTCTTTCACTAATCAATAAACCAAGACTCCTTCTCTGCCCTTACCAGCATCTGTGGAGTCTGCTTTTCAACCTTGACCTGAAGGTTTTAAAAGTCTTTTCCTGGGCTTGGGAACAGGAACAGGACCTCTCAGTCCGTTCCTCTGACTCCCTGGCAGGTGGAGCATTGGACAGCAGCTGGTAAGTTGCCAGCTCATCCACCTGTTCTGTGGGAGAGGTCGGGATCAGACTGAGGGTTGCGGGTCCATTCCCTTGTCTAGTGACATTTCAACTACCTCTAAGACAAAGCGTTAAAATTTCTTCATTTTGGCCCCTCCCTGGTGGCGCAGTGGTTAAAGAGCAGCACTAAGAAGCTTAAGCCACTTCAGTATGAGTTCGATTCCCCACCTGCTCCGGAGGTGACCACATGGCATGGCAGACCTCTCCTGACCCACCTGCTGCTCCCCTCAGCAGTGTACTTTGTCCGTTAGTCGGCCTGTTCTGCTCCCCACTCTGTCTCTGGTGAATCCTCTTACCCTCTGCATCTCTGGCCTGTGCCCCAGTTCTGTATACATAAATAAATAAATCTTTACAAAAAATTTTTTATTTTGTATAATATGAATAGTATAATGACATTCATGAAAATGGAAAAAAAAACTATCTGTTTCTATGAAAAAACATACATGTCTGTAACCATGGATTTTTGGAAGACCAGATAATAACCATTACTTCTGGGGTGGCAACAGGAATTGATTGAGAGAGCAAGAGAATTTTTTGTATTATTTACAGTGCCTGAATCTTTTGCAAGGAACTATTTTATGGATCTAGTTTATTAGTGGATGGTGAGTTTTTTTTTTAAAGCAAGTAATGTAAAGTAAAAATATTGGACTCGAAGACATGATTCTCATTAATGATGTTGGACCTCAGTTTTTCATGTGTAAAATGGACAATGCAATACTTCTAATGGCTTTGTAAGGAGCCCAGAAAATAATGCAAGTGCCATCCAAATGAAACTTGTCATTATTGCCACTTGGAATCCTCACAGAACTACAATTGGGTTGGACATTGAGGCTAGTGGCAGAGAAATTAATGTTCATATGTAGGTGAAGAGGAAAAAAGATTTACCACCCAGTTGTGAAGAGGTGGAACTGAGGTCTCCACTCTCAAGCCAAGATGGAGGAGAGCAGCAAAACAAGGCCTTCTTGGCAGCAAAGGCTCTAGGGAGCTGTTAAATCCCAAAATCTCCCAACTGGGCTCTCTCCCTGGGAACAGCTCTGAGTTTTGGAGGGGTTTGTTTGTTTTTGCCTGATAAGGTGAATTAATTTTGGATGCCAAGTTAGGACTTTGTACAGAGACCTTTGGGTCTACAGTGTACTTTAAAACAAATTGAATAACCAGCTGTTGATGGTATCAGCTATTTTTATCTTGACCCCTGTTTCCTCCTGATCCTTCCCCATCCTCTCTGCCAGTCCTGTACGCAGTCTACCAACAGAGGGTGCTCTTTCCCCATGAGTGCTGATTGGTTTGTGGCAACACCAGTTCTGGTGTCTATAGCTGCACAAAAGTAGATGTGGTGTCTATAGCTGCACAAAAGCTGGTTTTCTTGTCTTTTTTAAGCCGAATCCATTAGGGTAAAGAAAGATAGATATAGATATAGATGTATGTGTGTGTATATATACATATATGTATATATTCATATATATATTATATATAGGTATATATATAGGTATATATACCTATATATGTGTGTATATATAGGTATAGGTATAGTTTTATATATATACCTATATATATACACACACACATATAAGTGTATATATAGGTGTATATACACCTATATAGGTATATGTGTATATATATATATATACACATATAGAGGTATATGTGTATATACATATATAGAGGTATATGTATATATATATGTGTGTGTGTGTATATATATACCTATATAGATATAGGTGTATATATATACCTATATAGGTACATATACACCTATATATATAGGTGAAGGTCTAACTTAGTCTATACTCAATCTCCAGAGCACTTTCTCCATGTATATTAGAGTTTATATCTTCTCCACACAACCTAAGATCATTTAACCAAGGCACGACCCAGCAGAGTCAAATCCTGGGGAGACAGAGATCTCTGGGACATTTGCTGTCTAGAAGGGAGATCAGCCCAAAATCCATAATGGTGACAGTAGGATCCGTGCCCCTAGAAACATGTACACAGGTCGGGACTCTGCCTGAGGAACAGCTCATAGACAGTGACATTTCACTGACTCTTAGAGTGCCCAAGGATACGTATTTGGCAGGGACATGTAGTATGAATGGAGGCTTGGCAAGAGCTGAGGCAGAAAAGGGACACAGAGTCTATGTCATCAGTATCCTTTTACTCTGGTGAGATTATAGTTGATCTCGAAGACAGTGGGGTTGTCATCACTGAAGAGTTTTCAGCATCAAGAGTAACTTGACACTAAATGCATTGTAGAAAATCTATCCTGGTCATGGTGTTGAAGACCAGTGAGAAGGGTCAAGGCTGAACACAGAGAGACATTCTGTACTGTGACAATGTCCAAGAAAGAGCTGTTGGCCTGAACCCAACCAGTCCTTAAAAACAGAGCAAAGCAGAAAGATGCAAAAGCTTTTAGAAAGGACTTAGAGTCAGGGACTCTAATGACAGCATGTGAGAAAGATAAATGTCAGGGATGTATCAGTAGGAAATCAGACACACTCAAAAGACTTCTCTAGATGAGAATTTAGTGAAAGCACCATTCACAAAAGTGTGGTTATTGCAAAGGGAGCCTGGGAGGTAGCCGAGGTGCCCAGAAAGTCATCAACACTATAGACTGAAAGGACAGTGCAGGACGCAGCATTGCTGAAACTCCGTGAGAGCTGGGGGAGAATAACATCCATCTCTCTCCTCTGCCTTCCCACCTCCTGCCAATGTCCCTATTGGCTGAACAAGAAAGCAGTGGTCAGCCTTTCTGGGCTCAGAGCAGGACAGAAGAAGGAGTGCAGGGGTGGGCAAATCAAGATTACCTGGCCCAATGGGAACTCTTTAGGCTTGCATAAAGAAACCCACTTAAACTGGATTAGTTCTAAATTAAAGTGGGAGGTGGGGAGGCGAGCAACCTACTGACTCAAACAACAGCAAAGAGCAGGTTGAGCGAAGCCTTATCACAGTCCTGTGGGACATTTTTCTCTCTTGCCTTATGATTCCAACTCTTCTCTCTGCTTTCCTCCTCATGCCAGCTATTTCTCTCAGAACTTCTACCCCACCTCCAAATGCAGTAAGTACACGTCGCAAGCAGCTACTGTATTAGGCAGCACTGACACATTTTTATCATCAAAGAAAATACACTTAGCACAGTTCTAAAAAGATCACAGAAAGAAAGAAGTCACACATATTTTCTTGGAAACACGGAGGCTTTTAATGGCCTTTGTTGATGGCTGTAACATAAAAACTCCAAATACACAGTTGCATGCCTTTTCTGCTCTGAGATAAGCAAATTCATTCACTTTTTCATTCCTTCCTTCAATACACAGTCACGGAGCACCTACTATGTTCCAGAACCTGTACTGAACTCTGGAGAAAAAAAGATGAGTGAAAGGACACAGCTCCTGCTCTCCAGAGGTTCACAATCTGATGGAGGTGGCAGACAAGTGAAGGTAGTTATGATGCCAAGAGGAAAGAGTTAAGGGGTGAGGCCACTGCTAATGTGGGCTCTCTTGACAGCACACCAGTCAGTTCTAACACATTCAGGGAAGACTCCCAGAAGGAGTGATTTCAAACTGGGTGTTGCAAGATGAACAGGAGTTGACCAGGTTACAGGTTTTTTTTTTTTTTCAAGATTTATTTATTTATTCATACTGGGATACAGGCCAGAGCTGGGGGAGGGGGGTGGTGGTGTGGTAAGAGGATTCACCAGAGACAGAGTGGGGAGCAGAACAGGCTGACTGTCAAAGTACACTGCTGAGGGGAGCAGCGGGCAGGTCAGGAAAGGTCAGCCGCACCATGTGGGTCACCTCTGGGAACAGGGATTGAACTCCACTGCACCACCAGGGAGGGCCTGGTTGCAGGTATTTGGGATAGAATGTTTCAAAATTCAAAGGGAAGTGAAGAGTGAGCAGCTCTGACTGAGCACAGAATGCAGAGACTAGGGACAAACTCAGCAGGAGTCAGTTCTGGGGTGGGGGCTGCAGCGGAAAATATATGAGGGGGCGCAGAGGGATAAGGGAAGAAAAAGCTGGAGGCAACTGCAGAAAATCTTGGAGAATGTGTGGGGCAGGAATTCAAGCACACGTTTGGGAATACCGATTTAAGAATATGAAGCTCATTTAAATTCAACAACAGGCCTGGCTGGGCTTTTGCGGGGACAGTATATGACCAAGAGAGGCCAGGGTGAGAGAAACCAATGGCAGGAAATGCCAGCATCCCAGGAGAGGGAGAGAAATATGGCAGTGAAGGAGCCTGAGAAACCACATCAGAAGTCATTGCAAGGAAGTGGGGGGGTCATAGAAATGAAGAGTGGGTGTGTCAACGGACTTGAAGAAGTCAAATCAAGGACTGAAAAACAACCCTTAAGGTTAACCTCGGTAAGAGCCATTTCAGTGGAATTCGGGAAGCCAGGCAGCAGTGGGCTCAAGAAGAAATGGAAAGTGAAGAAAGGTAGATATAACTATAAAAGACAAGTCCTTATAAAATGTAGATACACTCAACTGCAGAGATCATAGTCAAAGGGCCCCCAGCACATCTCTTGACTGCACTAGAGGAGGCAGTAGAGGGAGAAATGTCTAGAATCCCAGGTGGAGAAAACCTCTATGGGTCCAGAGCACAGTTTAGCCTTGTAGGAGGAGCTGGGCTTGCACATCCACTGGTCTGAGAAAGAGGGAAGGAAGGACGAGAATAGGTACATGTGTCGCAGTGGGAAAGAAACCCTGAGGGAATCCGCCTTCTGGCTTAGTTATTTCCATGAAACAGGAGATGAAAACAGAGGACTTGAGGACATAAGTGAAGCCATGGGAGAAAAGAGAAGAGCATCAAGGGCCACGCTGAAGCATTTCCGGGCTGCACCCCAAGACCAGGTGAGGCTGAGGAGTCCCTGTGCTCAGGGACACGGTTTAACCTAGCTGTGCTCAGCGGCCCTGGGTGCAGCAGAGGAAAAACAAGATAGTGGAAGGAATGCTGGGTGGGGACTCTGCTGACAAGAAGGAAAAAGGGCTGATGAACTGGTTTATCTGGAAAGAAGTTCAAGCCAGGAGGAAACACCTGTAGTGTTTCACTTCATTTAGCAATTTGGGGTGGGGAAAGGAAATGGAGAGAGGTGAAAAGGTAAGAAGCAATGAGCAGGAGTTAGATGTCAACGCGGAGAAATTATGACTGGCGACAGAGTGCAGAGTATAGCTGTGGGAGAGGGTCATGAATCTGGAGACACATGGGTCTTTCTGACTCTGGGAACTGAATGAAAACATCTGTGAAGCAAGAGGGCTCGATGGCTTGTGTAAGTGGACACCAAAGATATCAAATTCAGCCGATTGGCTGACAACAGTGATAAAGAAGGGAAGAAGGTTCAGGAGAGGTAAAGGAATGATCTTTTGAATGTGCTCATCCGGGTGGATCCTTGGGAGAATGCAGGCACCACCTCCAGCCTGTAGTATGACGCTCAGGACAACTATCAGTCTGTATAAACTTCATGAGACGGAGGTTCCCTTCTAGAGGAGCTATGTTCAAGGTATAAATTCTATAAAAAGGTGGCACATTTGCAGTTTTGAATCATTGAAAAGGGTTCAGAGAGCGGCAGGGGTCATTCTGAAGATGAAAGGATTGGGGTGGAGGCAGAGATGAAAAAATACGAGGCCTACTGGGATTGCTCAAGTTAAAGATTACCACTTTGAGTCGAGTAGGCCCAGATGATGTAGAACTTTTGGTGACACCCCAAAAGAAGGTCTGTTCTCTAAGGTCAGACAAAACATTGGTGAGATGTTTGCAGTCCCAGAAAATGACAAGACAACATAGCGACTAGATTGGCTGGTGCCCAAGACCCTCACTCTGGGGTGGGAACCCCAGAAACCTCTTGGGATCTATAGGCAAGTTGGTCACACACCCTAAAAGATCCTAAATCACATGTACAGAGTCCAAAATAGATCTTCCTTCTGGGGAGAAAAGCAGAGGCCTCAGAGCATGGAAATAAAAGACACTAAAATCTTATTTAGTCATTACTAGGAAAAGAGATTAAGTCTGCACTAGTCAAGACCACCATGTAATTAAATCAAATGCCTAGAGGCCAATTGTGCTGGACCTGTGGTCATCAGGTATGTGTGTTTCCTGGCTTCTGTCTCAGCTTCATCCTTCAAAGATTTCTTTGCTCCTCCTAGGCCAATAGCCAGAAAAATCTCAGATACTATTCAAGTGACCTTCACATCACAGGGAATCACAAGGCTGGGGAGGTGAGGGTTGGAGAAACATTGCCTCTATGTGTTCTGGAAATATATTCAAAATTATCTAGGCAACGTAGACTTTTAACTGCAACCTCAGGTGGCTTGGGCAAAGCCCCCTTTTCTAAATATGCACCATTCTGAAGGGGTTTCAGTTCTCTGAGTTGAACGTGAGTGGCCTTTCTTCAGAACTCCACACTAACCTCAGGAAAAGGAGCATCACCCATTCTAGTGAGCCAATACCTGAACATTCCAGATCACACATAAGACCATAAACCCCAGGAACACCTGCATAGATGGATGAACTGCCATCTGAGGCTCCCAGCACCCTCCACCCTCAACTCAGATGTTTTTTCTTCCATGACATGCCCCCACACACCCATCTCCATATTCCTGTGCATATAGTCTACCACGTCATTTGTTACTACTCTGTGCTTCAATTCGTTATGTTCTGTCTGCTCTGCTATATTTGAAGTGTCTTTATCCTTACGGCCTAGCACCCAGTAAATATCTGTAAATATGTGCTGGGCTAGGACGAGTTTAAACTGAACTGAACTGAGTTGAAGTGAATCCAAATGACAGTGGGGAACACAGAACAGTATATTCCCACAGCAACAAGGTTGAGCATTACTATGACCTCCCTGGAAACCCACCACCAGAATCTGTGCCCAGTTCTCCAGTCACACTGCCCCTCCCCGACCAGCAGTTCCTCATTGCTTCTTATGGAACAGAGCTGGGGCTGGCTCATTGCTGGGCTCGGCCATGACCTGCATGGGCTGGTTGTTCAGGGCGGCCTCGCGCATCTTGTGGTACATGAATTCATTCTGGCGGAACATGCGCAGCTCCATCTCCGTCTGCACCCGCATGGCCTATGGGACACAGATAAATACACCGTAAACAGTGATGAAAGTCCCCAGGACATGGTGGTCTCTGACCTACCTTGGTCCTATTGAAAAGAGTAAACGTGGTAAATGATTCTCAGTCATTGTGATTCAACTACGTCCTCAGAAGACAGGCAGACACACACACACATACTCACTCACTCACTCACTCACTGGGCGCCTAAAGTTGTCCTGCTTTGTTAGGGAGAAGTTGTACCTCTGGGAATGTTCGTTGACAGGAATCGTCCATGAATTTGAACTGTGGCCCCTGTATTTAGCTCCCACCTAACTTTGTGGGATCATGGTCAAGGGACTTAATCCTTTCAGCCCTTGGTTTCCTTACACATGAAATGTATGTGATTCCTTTGTTCTTTAAAATAGGCCAGGGAGATTGCAGTGTGTGATGCACACAAAGATTCTTTCTCTCATATGTCCGTGCAGGAAATATTTATCAAAGATCAGGATCATTCAGGGGCTGAGGATACAGTGATTAAGACTGCTGAAGATTCTGCCTTTGACAAGCTTTAAATACTAGACAGAAAGTTGGCCTTCTCAAAGCTCATCCTCAGACTGCTTAGACCAGACAGACCCAGTCCCATGGTGCGACTCGCCTCTAAGTCCTTGGTGATCGGGTGGGAGGGTCCGTGTGTCACCAGGAGAATGGCATAGGCTTTACAGATCATCCCGTGCCCTGCTTCAATGTTTCCAGCATGCCAGTTGGTCAGCCCAGCCCGCATCACGGCCATGCCCAGTTGGGCATTGTTGGGGTGGTAAAGCTTCCTGTAGGGACATAGCAAATAATCACAATGTAATCCCAACCTTCCTAATGTCTGCATGGCACTTGCTGGCTTGTAAAGTGCCCTCAGTAATGAAATTCATCTGCTCCTATCAGCGCTGAGGCATCTGCAGCCCATCTAGGGGAAATGAAGGGCCGAGAGATACCGAACACCCCACACAGTGAGGCTGTGAGAGCTGAGACTCTTGACCTGTGACACCAGGTCAAGTCCCATGGAAAAGGGGGCCAGAATCACGCTATATACTGGAAGACAGGAATCTGGGACTCTCAGAAGTACCCCCAGGCCTCTCCCCAGTAAGATACAGGAAATTCATATTGAAAAATATGATTTGAATGTTTTTCATGGAACAGAATTTTATTTTTACCTCTTTTACCTAACGGGGCTTCCTTTGAGCATGTTGTATAGTCATCCCACATTTTCTTCAGGAGTAAGATCTCTCAAAAAAAAAAAAAAAGAACCTTCTTGTGCCAACCCACTCATTTGGCCAGAAATACAAACTCACATCCCAATGTGGACTCAGGAGGCAAGAGAGGACATTGGCATAGAGAAGGCAAAGGATTTGCATTTTATAATTTATAAGCAACAATGGCTGACACTTCTTATAATAAAATGAAACTAACAAGAATCCCTGTGTTGATTGTTAGAAGGAAAAACCTTTTCAAGTACTTAAAATTAAGCTGGAGTTAGCCTTAAGGAAATCAAGACAGACGATAACAGATGAGCTGAAGGATTTAGGAAAGCCCAGGCGTGACAAATAGGTTTCATCTCAGGTACCAGCTCTAGTTATTTGGTCATTGCTACTCAGAATACCATGGTAAAAAGGCTTAGTCATAAGGAGAAGCACATTCCATTACTAATGCCTGCTGCGGGTTCAGAAGAGAGAGGAGGCACCCTGTGTAGCATCTGGTAGCCATCACCGGAATAAGCGCATTTCCAGGAGACGGGTACCCAGGATCCACCACCTACATGTAGCCATCCACCATCCTACTGGCGTAGTGTGAGGCCTCCTCGAAGGCCTGGAGGTAGGAGAGGACCTCTGAAACAATGCTCATCATCCTCAGCATGTAGAGGTTTGTGTCAGCAAACACTGGCTCCTGTTTCTCCAGGCACTCCCGGCATAATTTCACAACCTAAAGGAGACACAGGCCTGTCCATTACCTGTGCATCAGAGCACATGCTGAATTCAAATACGAATTTCTCAAAAATTTTAGTGAAAAGACAGTCGCGAACTCCTGGTGCTTCAAGAGCCAGGTGGGAATGCTCACTTAGTAGAGGCTAGAACTCGAAGCCAGAACATTCATTCAAATATGAGAAAGTGAGCAACCCGAACCCAGTATGTCCACTGCCATCTCCATTCCTCCATCTCAGGTGCCAACCTGAGATATCACAGATCCTTCAGGGACGTTTGTCTGTGTTCCTCAGACCCAGTATCAGTGGGTTAAAAATCACTGAAAAGGTGCAATGGGTTAAAGCACAGCACTACCAAGTTAGCTGCAGCTTCAATATGAGTTCGATCCCCAGTCTGGGAGGTGACCCACATAGCTTGGCAGACCTCGCCTGTCACCCACTGTTCCCCTCAGCAGTGTATTTCCTTGATCTGCCTTTTCTGTTCCCCACTCTGTCTCTCACAGCCCCTACACCTCTGGCCTGTACCCCAGTTCTATATACATAAATAAAGGCATATTTTTAAAAATCACTGAAAAGCACCCTAAGAGATGCAAAGATTTAAGGGCAGGAAGAATCATGGTCTCACCCAAGGAACATCTTCCAGAAAAATAAACCTGTTTGGTAGTCTCTCCATCCTTACTGCTGTTCCCGTCCATCCTCCTTCGCACCCCTCTCCCCCCCCCCATAAAAATGAATTCTCACCTCATGGTACAAACCCTCAGAACGAGCCTTGTCAATTTTTGCCAGTGTATCTTTGGAGAGCTGTATCATTTCCTTCACCACATCCTGAGAGGGCTGGGCAAAGGAGGGAAAGGGAATCCATCACATCTTTGAACTCCTGCCATTTTTGACATTCAACATAACACAAGATCTACGGCTGCTACTTTCTGGGTACTTTATCTTTGCAAATTTAGCTCAAAATTCCTGTAGCTTTTCTGTCTTGCTTCTGATTCTTGTGGTAGTCTCCACTGACACAGCCCTGAGCCTGGCTGCCTGCCAGTTGTGTGTTGCTGCCTGGGGTTTTGACTCTCAATGCAGAATCTGATATTGATCCCTGTTGTATTTTCTCTGGCATTTTGGATTTTCATTCTCTCCCCCAAACTATCTGCCATTCTTTCTCTTTACTTCAAGTCAACCACATACTCTACAGGTATGCCTTTGCATCTTTTTCTATACCAAGTCATTGATTTAAATGACTGACACAGGGCTGAGGACAGAGGCCGCAAACCTGACCCAAAAAAATCATAGACCAGTGTGTCACTGGAGCTTATGAAACCCTTCCAACAGTCTTAGCATCTAGTTCATATTTCCTTGTCTCAGCAAAAGGCTATCATGGAAGAAATTGTCTCTGTTGACGCTAGACTCATGAGGTCTCCTGTATTTTACTAAGCAATCTAGTGATCTTGTAAAAAAAAAAACAAAGAAGTTTGATATTTGAAACAAGGAAGTACCACAATTAAGAAGCTAGATCCTATGATGCCACTAAAATTTTGAAGAAAAAATTTCAAAGTCTAAAAGAAAAGTGTCAAACAAATCCTCAGAGCCTAGCCCCAGGAGTAGGCAGGGTCAGAAGCTGTTAAGCAGCAGGTGTGGAAGGTCAGGCTAAGGGTGGACGCTGCAGCTAAATCTGCTCTGTAGCTGCAACAGTACTATGCTTGGTGCCTCACACACACGGGCCAGGACATGCTTCCTGGGAAACAGAGCCTTTGATTCTGTGAAAAGGGTGTTTCTGAATGAATGTGTTAGCCCTTGGGTCCCACCTGCTTTGTACCCTGTCTGAGAAGGGGACTCCCAATTTCTTTATGCCAGTTATCATTGGTCCGTCGGTCACAGCTTCCTCCTCAAACTTCAGTCTGTATAGAGTCGGACAGAGTTTGCACACATGTGCATGCATGGCTCTCTGTGTGTGAGCACATGCTCCCTTTTAATTTTCATAAATGGGAGCATACACAGCATTTGGGACTGAATTTCCCCCAAATTCATGTGTTGAATTTCTAACCTCCAGTACCTTAGAATGGAACCTTATTTAGAACTACAGTAACTGCAGATATGACTAGTTCAGATGTAGTTGAGAAGGGCCATTCACCCAACAGGTGTGGCATCCTTATAAAAAGAATGTGAGGGGAAGATAAAGAGACATGCAGAGAGGAAAGATGTGTGAAGATACATAGGAGGAAGACGGTTGCTGATAAGCTAGGGAGAGCCCTCAGAAGGAACCAGCCTTACCCGGACCTTAATCTCAGACTCCCAGCCTCTAAAACTGGGAGAGGATACTCTGACTCAGTACCCAGAACTCTTCCATGCCACAGTCCTTTCCCCTCACCCCCAACTGCATCCCCACCCCAAGGTCTATAAAGTGGTAGGACCTTTCTCAGGCCCCTTCAGTGATAGTTGACCTCCCACATCTGTGTTAAAGCACCTGCTTTTCCATCAGTGCACCATCCCAGGAGGGAACGTAGAGTAGTTGTGTGTCAGTCTCAGTGTCTTGCTTACACCACTGTAAGAAGTGATTAAAGGCTTAACTCTTGCTTTTTGGCTGTTTTAAACCGATCCTCTGCTACCTGGTAACTGAGTGCCTTCTCTCAGATCAGCCTCACAGGACAACACATACCTTGGGGTCATTTTTCACCCCTTGGAAGAGGTCATCCTTCAGCCCTTTTTGGCAGTGTTCACACGTGCAGTCAAAGTAGTACTGCTTTTTCAGCTGCTTCTTGCGTTCCTCGCTGACGTTAAGGAAGTCGATGTAGGAAACGGTCAGCTCGTCTCCTTCTGAGATCTTGCCAAGGGCCCGGAGCTCAATTCTGGAGAAGAATACAAGGAAAAGAGTCAATTAACCAGAACTATCAGAGTGGGATTTGTGTTCTTCAAGGTCTCAAAAAGTTGAGAGTCAAAGACATCAACTAGCACTCAGAAGACTCCATTCTTCCCCCCCAAAAATGACTGATCTGTAGGACAGTTTTCTGGATAATTCTGCTGCACTCATAATAATCAAATCTACTCCCTTTAGTTAATTGCTCTGGAATCAGCTCCTGTTGGTGATCACTGAAGGCAAATAAACAAAAGCTGATTCTGGCACCCCTTTGCACTGTTCACTTTTGTGTAATGGGAGATGTGGCTTTTTGGTTGAAGAAGGTGGTCAGCTAAAGAAGATGGCATTTAATTCCCTCGTTGCTGGGGTCCGACCCCCATTTACCATCATACAGTACTTTACCATGTAATGGGTACAGAATATATGTTCTTCAGGACAAAGCCCCACTTAACTTGGAAGTGGGGATCAACGGTGATGTGACTACCACTCTCTTTTGTTCCCCAGGCCCCTCCCATTTCTAGAGCTCTGCAATTCTGTAGTTCAATTAATTGAGCCACAAGTCGACAAGTTGTCTAAGTATTTCTTGTAGGGATTAGGAACAGCACCTGGAGCCCCAGAGATTTAAAATAGGAAGATCCCATGGAACAGTTTCATCTTGGCCTTTACTCCCACAGATGTGGCATCAGACACCCAAGAGTTGAAATGAACTGCACAAATGCACCCACACAGAGGCAACACCAGCTGCTCCTACCCCTATATTCTTGCAGCTCAAGCTCCCATGAGTATTATGTTCTTAACCCCAAGAGCATTTCAAGAAAAACAACCACGAGTTCATTTGGTTGTCATTAAGAAAAGTCAACCTACACCACTAACTCATTGTTGGCCAGAAGCAGTAAATATGACTAAATCAAATTACAAATAACTATCTGTCAGAAATATAACAATTGTGGGTGATATTTTCAGAACCCAATCTGGTAGGTAGTTGGGGACTATAAACAGATAGGAAGTCCTTAGTAGGTCAGCAATATTGGTAAGTTAGTCTTCATTTCAGCATTCAGAGGGACAAAGTAGGTTTTTACCAAGAAGATGTGGTCTAGAAAGGGCTGTTATGCTTTGAGGTTGGAGAGTAGCAGAAGTAAGTAGTGAAGGAGAGAAAATAAAGGAAGCAAAGTAAAGCAAAGACATGCAGATAAGTAAGGAACAAAATGATTAATTGAAATGCAAGAAATGCATTAAAAATACAACTTTCAGCAAAGACTCTGGGGTGCAGAGGACATTATAGGAAGACATAGCCAAAGAGTTTGGGGAGGGATGACCCCAGCAAAGCAGGAAGTGAGGGAGATGGGTCAGAGGAGGAGGGATGTTTGGAAGGACTGACCCACCTCATCTGGGTGTGAAACATGGATTTCACTGCCTCATGACTGAAAGACAAAACAGACACCCGAATGGAAATCATTACTATTGGCTGATTGCCTAGGCTGGGTGCACAGCATTCCAGGTTACTCCATCAAAGTGTTGGCCATCACTACAACCGCCATCCCGTCCCTTTCTAGCTGTGCTCACTTGACAAGACACAGCCTGATCGAGTAGAAAGTGCACTGGAGGAAGAAGGAGGAATTCTGAGTACCAGTGTGGAAAAGTTTCTTCCCTTCCCAGGGCCTCAGTGTTCTCTTCTATAATCTGGCTTTGAGACTGTCATGAGTCAGTGCATTTAAAAGCGGTGTGCTAAGAACCAGACAGAATGCTGTTAATATCTTACTAACAACCTGGCCAAATAAGCACTGCCACTGTGACGTCAATCTCGGGGAGAGTTTGAGCTGTGTTTGGAGACTGGTTAGGTCACACATGTGAGTATTTAAATGTTGGGGTTAGAAGTGGGGTCCTAACATCATGTGCAGTGTTCTTTCCATCACGGCGTACAGCTAGGTGGTGACTGCAGAGTTGCCTTCTCTTACATGATAGTCAAGAAGCCCTGTAAAATATGTTGCTCAGAATTAGTGTATGCAAAGAAGCCAGAGCAGACACTGGAGATGGTCTTTAGAAAGGTTTCCAGGTTCTGTGGCTGTGACGCAAGGAACACTGGGTCACAATTGCTTAGGGAGGTCCTATTGAGAAAGACCAGCCCCATTCTTTATTCTTTGCTGAGCAGGCTTTGCCCAAACAGTGAAGGGGAGATCCAGAGGCTTAGGAAGGGAAATACAGATGTTGGAGAAAGATTATCATCTGGTCCAAAATAAATTTCCCTGTTTTAACCAACTTTCTCAATTGCTTAACCTGTTGTAATCCGACAGGTCCTTGCTTCTATAAATAGAAAGAAAAAGGGGAAATCTGAGTTCTTGCTATTTAGAGGCTTAGGTTTGGTTCTTGGCTGCACTCTAGAAGCCACTGACTTTCACTTCCAGGAAGTCTGGGAGAAAACCATTCATCATTGATAGCTCAGTTGATTTGTATTTGTCCTAGGAGCCCATCTCTAAGAGCAAGAGAGATAATACTGCACAGACCTCACTCCCCAAATGCCCCAGCCTGTTCCCTCCACTACCAGGGACTGTGCTGTTAGCTGCCTCTTCTCTATTTGTGCCCCGGCTTCAAGACCCATTCTTGCTTCTCTATTCCCAGATCTATGTCTTCCTCTGAGGGTTCATCACCGAGGTTCCTTTGCTTCTGGCCCCTGGTTGGGGGTTGGCCAATTGGTGGGAGATCAGAAGATGGGAGCAGAGAGAGGTTAGGATAGTTAGTCTTCTCACTCCTCCCTGTGCCTCACCATGGTGCCAACAGAGGTGGGTTCTGCTCTAGGGACAGCCAAGCTGTGGGTGGTGGGAGGGCAGGTCCCCCACCATGGCTCCAGCTCTCACCAGCTGCAGAAACAGTACTTCTTCCACTTTCCCTGCAGGTCTAGAAGTGGTAATGATTGCATGCTGTTGCTACACCCTGGACACTACATTGGCCCTTATTATTTCCTTAAAGTCTACTACATTCTGTAAATTGTCTTTTATTATTATTATTATTATCATTATTATTATTAAATTCTCTTCAGGTGAACCCTGGTGCACCTTCAGATTTCTGCTAGGACCTTGTCTAATATATGTTCCTGTCAGGCACCTTCTAGGCTGATGTTGTCCTGCATGACCGCTGGATGATAGTTCCAGACTTTTACAATAGTAGAGGTTTTATATTTTAAAAACATTAACATCCAGGCAGCCTCAACAAACATGCAAAGGCTAAGAGATGACCCTCGTGGAATTCTTTGCTCGTCTATTCATTACTTTTCTGTGTTTCACAATTCTAAATGAAATTTTCGCCCTTTTGCTGCTCAATGAAATGCATGCTAGCTCAGGTTCAACATTTTGCCTTTGGTTTTAAGTCAAGTAGAGAGAACACCATGACTCCCACCCCATCCCAACACCTCAGCCCAAGACATACTTACTTGCCATTGTTAAATATGACGGTGCAGTTGGGCCAGCAGTCATGGTTCACCAGGCCCAGGTTGGGAAAGATACCCACACCCACTGCCTGTAGGCCTCTCTGATCACTGAGTGTGAAGCCATTGCAGTTAATCTACCCAGGGGGAAAATGAAAGAGTCAACTTACAGACATAGTCCGGGGACAGAATACCATCGTAACTGTGGAATGTTTTTAAAATATAAAAGAACAGGTCTCATCCTGGAAATATTTAGAAAGTCTGGAAACAAACAATTTTTATTTTCTAAAGGACTCCAAATGATCCAAGCCTCCACAACTGTGAGATTCAGTTATTTAAAAGAAATCTCTTGATCAATTGATCAATAGCTAGATATCTGTGTCAGTAGATACGTATACTTATATACATACAGCCTATTGGTTCTACTGCTCTGGAGAACTTTATAAAAGAAGCACTGGCATATGGGAAGGGTTTGAGCAATGTTGAGTATGATAATGTAATACTGTTATTTCATTAATTTCCCTCTCAGCCTGCTCGCCTGCACCAGGAAGGGCCTACTGTGCCAGATGGAAGACTGCTACCCCTAGAGCCCAAGGCCTGCGCCTGCTGGTCCACACACTCCCGCTCCCACCTCTTAGACTTGCATGGCCAGGATGGCCTGCCGACGTTGCTCCAAGGCAGCACTGCCCCAAAGCCCTAACTCTCCTCTCCAAGGCTTCCACAACCACTCCTCCCACTGCCCATCGGTTGGGTCTTATTTCCAGAGCAAGGGGACAGTAACTGGGGCTTTGTTCTCAATGCAGAGAGAAAAATAAAATGTAAAATGTAGATAAACAAGAAGGTATTTACCAAAGCTACCATTGAGAGATAGGGAACAGTGTTGGGGTGGAAGGAAGGCAGAGGGCTGCCAACTTCAAATGGGGTAGGACTGACCTCATACTAAGCAAGGCCAGGAAGATCATGGGATGCCCATTCTTCCTTTGGGCCTTTCACCACTCCAGTCCTTCTTTTGCTCTCTCTCTTCCCCATTTTGATCTGGTAGCATCTGGAAAGTTCTTAATTGGACAATTCCAGCTCTCACCCATCCCACCCCACTTTATGAGCAATCATACCACGCCAAAAATGTGGGAGATGTACTGCATGCTGAACTGTTGGCTTTGGGGCGGCCAGTACTGCAAGAAAGTGTCCACGTCCACCCGCAGCTCCTTCTGCTCTTCCTCCCCAAAGTGCTCCACGTGGTTCTGCAGGTCATCCACGGCGACCAGGCAGCCCTCTGTGAGCCCAGTGCCCTCTCTCTCCACCCGCCACATGATGCGTGCAGCCAGCCTGTGGAGAGGGCAGGGTTAATGAGGCCCTCCTGTGTTCATTCATTCAACACCTACCAGGTGCCCCAAGCATGCTAGGCACAGGGTCAGGCCCGAGAGAGAGTGTTTAATCAGATAGAACATCTATCATGGCGCTTCTTACAGTATTACAATTTAAAAGATCATTTAAACTAGTATTTAGTGTTATGCAGAACACAAAAAAAGGGTAGCATGATAGAGTAGTTGGAGAGAGGATGTCTGGTAATGGGGGGTGGGGATGACACGGAGAAGCGACTTTGGGCTGAAAGTGGCCTGCACAGAAGGAACCAGCTCTGTGCAGTAGGGAAGCAACTACCCACAGAAGGCCCTAAGCAAGGAATGAGTTTGGCTTGATGGAGCAACAGCAGGAAGGCCAAGTGGCTGGAGCACAGGAAGCAAGGAGTGGGGAGGAAGTAAAGGTGGAGAAGGAGGCAAGTTTCCCTTCACGTTTGTATATTTGTGTTCTTTGGGTAAACATCGAGGAGTAGAATTTCTGCATCATAATTTCAATCTTTTGAGAATCCTCCACACTGCTTCCCATAGGGACTGGGTCAGTTTCCATTCTCACCAACAGTGTAAAATGGTTCCATTATCCCCACAATTGCCAGCTCATAGTGTTTTAAAATGTGCATTTTCCCAAATTTTAAACATTGGCAGGCCAATTTTTTTATGTAAATGTTGGGGAACAACACTTATAAAACAAACCTACAGCCAGGTTCAGACAATGACTGTAATTTGAAGCACTGCTGTGACACACAGTCCCCCCTCTGCAACAGACCCCCAGACCCAAAGGGGGTACCTGGAAAGACTAATCCCATCCAGTCCCTATGAGGCTCTTTCCTGACTTGCACTCAGCCTCGCTTCCCTGGGCCTGGTAATGCTGTCACTGGTATCACCCCAATTTGACATTTGGGGGTCCCACACACCACCCCCAGGGCTACCATTTACCTGATATTCTCATTGGGCACCTTCCCGCATCTCTTGACAGCTGAACACTCATTCTTGTGGTTCAGCCAAGCATCCTTCTGGCAGGTGCGGTCACAGTAATGAGCAAACTTGCACTGCCCACAGCGGTGGAGCTTCTCCTGCCTCTTGAAGCAGGTGTGGCACACAACATTAACAAGGCTGGAAGTAGGCACAGGATAGAGGTGACTGGGGAGCACGTGGAGAGGGTACTGCACTGCCTCTTGGGAGGCCAAGATTTGGGTAGTGGTTCCATGAGCCTGCTTGTCTCAGAAAAGCTTCAGACACCCACTTTTCAAAGAGAGACTTGTTGGGCCTCCAAAAGTCCCTGCTAGCTGTAACACTCCTTCTAGCAGATATTTCCAAGTGAACTCAACATGCGAGACACGATTGTATTCTGCATATAGCTCCTCAGTTTAATTTAGCAACTGCGGATTTATAACCTACGTGCATTAAGCATTGAGAATACCACAAATTGCCAGAGGAGCAATTAAAAAAAGAGTAGGGGCCCTCGCTGGTGGCACAGTGAGTTAAAGCACAGCACGAAGAAGCTAAAGCCACTTCCTCATGAGTTTGATCCCCACCCAGGAGGTGACCCACATGGCGTGGCAGACCTCGCCTGACCCCTCCCACTGCTCCCCTCAGCAATGTTCTTTGTCAGTCGGCCTGTTCTGCTCCCCACTCTTTCTCTGGTGAATCCTCTCATCGCCCCTGCACCTCTGGCCTATACCCCAGTTCTGTATGCATACATAAATCTTAAAAAAAAAAAAAAGAGTAGGGCTCAGAATCCACAGCCCATCATAACTAGGCCACAGTGTGTCCTGCTTGAAAAGGTCATCTGTCATGAGTACTCATCCCAGTAGAATAGGACACACGGGGCCCTGAACACCTAGTAGAATAGCTAATCCCCTGGTGATGGAGAGCAATGAACTTTTTCCATCTGACTCAGTTCAGGATTTTGTCCCAAACAAGAATGTGAAGGTTAACAAGAACTGGATTGCAAGTAATTGAAGAACCCAAGTAATTGAGATTGCAATTTAAGCTCCAAATCTTGACTCTTGTTCACTTAACAGTAGGAATCTGACTAACAACACTTCATAAATTATGTAGGCAGAACAGAGTGTGGGTACTACTCACATTTCCTGCATCTGGACATTGTGTTTCCATTAATTTCTTTAGAAAAATAATCACATTTATTTAAGGTCCAATTACAAATATAGTGACTAAGCCTCCAAGCTTTCTCAACGGTGCTGCCATCAAGACAGATTCCCTTTGTTTGTCTACATTTTACAAAGCTTTTTTGATGTATAACTGATATACATAAACTGCACATATTTAAAATATTTCATTTGATTGGCCATCACCAAAGCCCCATAATGAACATACCCATCACAATTTCCTTCATGACACTGAATTTTTAATCCTGGAGTTTTCATCTTTGTTGCTACCTGATTGCTTTCAATGTTGAATGCCAAACTGTCAAGATCATTTTGAATTTTTATTGTCATCATTTTAATAACTTTGCTAAGCTTGGAGCCATCTGCAAATCTGAGAGCCTGTCTTAGGCTGGGAAGGGAAAAGAGGAGCTAATGCCCAACTTTGGGGTACCAGGAACCAGACCGGGAACACAGACCCAAGGCAGAAAAGAAAGCGAGTACTGCCAAGAGAGAAGAGCTCATCTGGCTAGGGAACAATCAGAAGCAAGCACCCGGATCCAGGCAACGCCTCCTATTGCCTGCGTGAGATGGGGGTGGGAGGACGGCTTAGCACTGCCTTCTCCTGGGCCCACATTGCCCTTGAGGGTAAATTTTCTAAATTGACTCAAAGGGAACACATCTGCCCCAGTGCTTCTCTATAATCTTCCATGCACCAACTGAATGTGTTTATAATAGGGTCTGGTTATATAGAGTGCACTCTATCTGCCAAGAGCTGTAGCTTTACTAAGTCATAAGAAATTTCAAGTTGAAAGCCCCTAGTCACCAATATCACTTTGGCCAGAGGAAAGTTGGAGACACAGCCTCAAGATACAGACTTAACCCCGGAGTGTGACAGGGAAATTGCCCTGTCACTTATATAATTTATCAGGTGTTGAGTTAATTCAAATATAGCTTCAATAGCATCTTAATGGCATAATAGCTCTAGATTCTTTAAAATCTCTTTGCTATAATAAATTTTAATTATTTTTCATGAAAAAAAATTCATCAATTTGGAATGATATTTTTTCTTATAGTGAATTCATGGTGGGTTCCAAGTATTAACCATCAAACTATTTCCTACAGGCTCACACACTTGTCTCATATTCCACTGTAAAATTTTCCTAGGGGCTAGAATAGAGTTTTATAATCTGGTGAGACCCAGAAGCCTTATGAGTTATCTCTTCATTTAGGTCTCTTGAAGTGAGCTGACCTTTCTGTCATCTCACGCATCAGTAAATCTTAGCCATGGGGTAGAATGGCTAAGAAAGAGAAGACTGAAAGTTGAAGAAAAAAAAGAAGAAAGAAAGAGAAGACTGAGTTTGGTGAAAAGCAGAGCTTCTCAAACTTTAGTGTGCATACATAACACCAAAGATCTTGTAAAATTCAGGTTCTGATCCAGTAGGGATGGGGCCTGAGGTTCACATTTCTAACAAGCTCCCGTATGATGCCAATGTTATCATGTTAAGTAACACAAATGAAGAGCTGAGAACAAACCTCAACCCTGCACCTTCCGGTGGAGTAGCCAGGGAAGTGTCAGGTAGGCAGAAAGGGAGCCTGGGGTGGGTATTACAGGAGGACTGATCTAGAATTGGGAAAAGCTCGATTCAACTCCTGATTCTAATACATAGCAACCTTGAGCAAGCACCCTCACCTCTCTGAGGCTTCATTTCCTTATGTAAAAATGGGAGTAGCAATATCTAGATCGTGATAGCTTTGATACTTGTTACAGTTGTTGTTTTTTTTTTTTTAAGATTTTTTTTTTTTTTCATACAGAACTGGGGTACAGGCCAGAGATGCGGAGGGTGAGAGGATTCACCAGAGACAGAGCAGGGAGCAGAACAGGCAGATCAACGAAGTACACTGCGAGCGGGTCAGGAGAGGTTGCCACGCCATGTGGATCTCCTCCAGGGCAGGCGGGAATCGAACTCATGCGGAATTGGCTTAAGCTTCTCAGTGCTGTGCTTTAACCCGTTGCGCCACCAGGGAAGGCCCGACAGTTGCTTTTTAATGAAATATACTCCATATTTTTGTTTAATTCATGCAAGAAGAAAATTAAAAGTAAGTTCCAAAGCCCAACCACTCTCAGAATGGTTTCAAGGGGTAAATGAAATATGTGAAATAATTTACAGCTCAGAGCCTGATACCGAGTGAGTGCACAGTATCTGTCAGCCTGGTACACTCACCCATCTGTCCTGGGGGAGGCTGGGCCCAGAGATGTCTGAGCTCCTGCTCTCCTCCAACATGCACACATCTCTGGGAGCTCCGGAGAAGAAAAGCTCCCTGTTATGGGAGAACTCCTGCAGGAGCAGCAGGGTACTTCCTTGACAAAAGGATACTTCCTCTCTTTCTCGACTTTCCCTAGTAAGAAATGACCTAAATGACTCCAAAAACCACACTTTGGATTCCCGGAGAAAGAGGCCTTCTCCCAGCCAGGCTTAACTGGGTGACCTTCATTCAGCAAGTTTCATTTTCAATGCCTAGCCTCATTTTCCCAGTTTCCACCGAGAATATTATATTTCCATTTATGTATTATTATATAATTATATAATATTGTGCTCTCATTGACACCATTATTGCAGTTGTCAAAGGGGTGGTTCAAGCAATTCTCTTGTTAAACCTTCACAACAATCCTTTCGAGTAGTGATAACAGCTGTCACAGGGGTATCACTCACAGCGGTCACTGATGTCTGACACTGCTCCCAGCACAGAAGCCAGGGAAAGGCATCAAGTTGACCAGCTTTGTCTGCAGCCCTGAGTGTGCCCTGCCCCAGCCAGTGGGTTCTCGCTCACTCTTCACTCTGCACCCTGCCCTGGACTCCATCATTTGTCAGAGACAAGAGGGATGGAAAGGCAGTTGCTGCTTAGTTCCTTGTAAGGAAATAACCAGTTACTGGACGTGTCAAAGCAAAGAAGGCACCTGCAAGATGGGCCAGCCCTCCAAAACACAACCAGAGAACTGGACCAACAGTTCTGGCTTTCTGTGTTTCTTAAAAACTCTCAGCTGTCCATGATGTCTCCCCTTAAAAATTAAAGGGGAAGGGATGTGTCTTCAGAATATTTCCTTTCTCTTCCAGATGGTTTCACTCATAGCAGAAGCATAAGGGATCAGGGAAGGAAAAACAAGAGAGAGATTAACAACTGTAATAGAGTAAAAATGAAAACAATGAACAACTATAAACCAGAGACATTCTGTGGGGGTGGGAGAGGGAATGGGATTGGAACTAGGATGGGAAAAGAGCCCTGGACTGTGGTGACAGCTCACGGGTAAACTGGTAATGGGAGGCCCATGGGGATTACAACTGAGATGGAAAATGCACAAAATGAAGAGTGATGTAACAAAATAAATAAATAAATAATCTTTAAAAAATATTTCCTCTCTCAAGTACACAAAGAAATTTATAATACTTTAAATTCCTTCTCTCCTTCCTTCCTGGTTCTTTCTATCCTTCCTTACTTCCCTCCTTCCTGCCTTGCTGGAGTATTTACTGGGCATCCATTGTGTGATGTACATCCAGCAGGGTGATAGAAGCCATAAAGATAAACAGGACAGACAGCTTGCCTTTGAGCTGGCCACAGATTGGGCTAGAACATAAACACAGATAAGTAAGCAAGGTGAGGCATGGAGTCCAGGAGTGCTGGGTACTTGCTGTAGGGTTCAAAGTAGAGACCAATGAGGGAGAGGAGGAATCCAGAAGGGCAGTCACCTGGATGGGGAAGAGGCATTGTTCTGACCCTAAAAGACGGGCAGAGTTTGTGCTCAGAGAAAGTCAAGTTCTTCCACTGAGACAAACTGGCCTGAGTCTAAGGCCTCCATGGTTGAGGGAGATGAGATGGGGAGGCAGTCACATATGACACGGGAGTAGCTGTTTGATTAGATGGTAGGAGGTATCATACTGGGAAATAATGTTATGAAGATGTCTGGTCTATGGAGGACCTGTAAAGTAACTCTCATCATGTCCCCTGCTCTGCAGACACAGAGGTGCCCTGCCCCTGAGGCTTCTGCAGAAAAGAGAAAGAGCCAGAGTTGGTGAGCTCATTTTCTTTTCCCCATGGTTTCTCCTAATGTCACTTTTAAATGGTTTGTGTCAGCCTTTGAGGAACATCCACGGATTCATGTTTGCACTGACTATGATACATTCTGGCTTAAGAAGCTAGCTAGGGCCCTCCCTGGTGGCGCAGTGGGTTAAAGCACAGCACTATGAAGCTAAAGCCACTTCAACATGAGTTCAGTCCCTGCCCCAGAGGTGAACTACATGGCATGGCAGACCTCTCCTGAACTGCCCGCTGTTCCCCTCAGCAGTGTATTTCATCCATCTGCCTATTCTGCTCCCCACTCTGTCTCTGGTGAAGCCTCTCACCGCCTCTGCACCTCTGGCCTGTGCCCCAAGTATGTATGCATAATAAATAAATCTTTTCTTTTTTTTTTAAAGATTTATTTATTTATACAGAACCGGGATATAGGCCAGAGATGCAGAGGGTGAGAGGATTCACTAGAGACAGAGTGGGGAGCAGAATAGGCAGATCGACGAAGT
>NW_004567132.1:25372785-25401654 GCF_000260355.1 Condylura cristata | reverse complement strand
TCAAATGTTTTTTGAATCCAAGGAGTTTATTCTTAAAAAATAGCCAGAGAGGAGAGTGGGAGGATGGGAAGGGGTGAGAACAAAAATGGGAGGATGCACAGTAGACTCTGCTGAAGGACTATTTCTGTGTGACTTGGGGGTGCACTGTGGGGGGCAAAACCTGCTTGGGGTATTCTAGTATTACCTGAAATAAAAATAAATAAGTAAATAAAATGATAGATAAATAAATCAAAAATAACAAGACATGTATACATGAACAGGTCTACTAGGAAGGCAACCTAGTAGAAACAACCATGTAGGAAGCAATCTTTACATCCAAAATACAGCACCTGTTAAATTGATATAAAACTGTCAATAAAAACATACTACAAAGTCATTAAAATACTTTAGAAGAATAATTTAGAAAGTTGCTCACAACATATTATGAAGAAAAGAGTTTATACAATAATCCCACTATTGTAAAAGGGAAAAGATGAATAATTAATTATTTGAATCGAAGACATTCTCATTATTAAATACACCATTTTTATTTAGCATTACGAAACAAAAAGTAAGTGCCCCCAATTAAGCCTTAAGAACCACAGATTATAGACTACATCATGATCTTAGAGATGTTAGAATGAAATATATATCCTAGAATTGATAAAATACTCTATATTCACTCATATTCATTTCATTGTAAAATAAACTCCCTTGCCCACACACTTTAATTTCTTGAATTTAGGGATGCATCTTACAGTCAAGGTATACATTTAATGTAGTCTTTCTCCTGTCACCACCACCCCACTCATAAATCATCAGGATCAAGAAAATACTTGATTTATATTATGTAAATATTTGCTTAATGTATAAAAGAATATACACAAGAAAGTTAAAAGTAGTTTCCTTGGAACATTAAGAATTTTTACTCTCTTGCATTGAGTTTTCTACAATTTCTAAATTTTCTAAAATGAACTTAAGTAAACCACCTGAACAAGACAGCACTGTGAATTCCCTGATTAGCCCCAGGTCATGTAAAAGCAAGCAGATCCTTCAGACTAAGGCCTGACAGGACTCCATTCACTGTGCTCCCATTAACGGGAAACCTTCAGAGCACAGAGGCAGAGAAGCAGAGAGCAACCTTTAATAACTCATCCTTGGGGTGTCGTTCACTTTAAAAGATCATGTTTAAAAAATCAACTTCTTGGTAAATTGATCTTACCCTGCTACTGCAGCTCTATTCCTTTTAGCACCCACCAACACAACCAAAAAACATGGCCAACAGGCTTCCTTTTATATATATAATATAATAGTTTATTTTTACATCATTTTGTACATTTTTTTTTCATCTCAGTTGTAAATCCCCGTGGCCTTCCCATCACCCAGTCACCCATGTGCTATCACCATAGTCCAGTGCACTTCTCCCCATCCCCCAACCCCTGTTTTTTAGCCCATTCCCCACCCCACCCCCACACAATGTCTCTGGTATATGGCCGTTCATTATTCTTATTATTTTCTCACCAAACAGGCTTCCTTTTTTAAAGATTTATTTATTTGTACATACAGAACTGGGGTACAGGCCAGAGGCTCAGGGGCGGTGAGAGGCTTCACCAGAGACAGAGTGGGGAGCAAAACAGGCAGATCTACCGCAGCACACTGCTGAGGGGAGCAGTGGGTGGGCCAGGAGAGGTCTGCCGCACCATGTGGTCACTTCCGGGGGCAGGCGGGGGTCGAACTCATGCGGAAGTGGCTTTAGCTTCTCAGTGCAGTGCTTTAACCCACTGCGCCACCAGGGAGGGCCACAGGCTTCCTTTGAAGTGCCAGTTTTGAGTGGTTTGTGGTCACTGCCTGAAGCACCCTGTTTGAAAGTATTCTGAGGCCACATTGGAATTCAGAGGGAAGGAGCTTCCTGATTGACTAACAGTGAGTGTCCACTGGGAATCTCAGTGGTCCAAATACTACATGTGCCAGGCCTTAATTGACAGTCTCCACTTCATTCTTGATCCGTTCTCTTTGACCATACCACCTGTTTTTCCAACCAATAACGTTAAAGAGCTCCTAGTGAGACTATGACTTATTATGAAGGCCTGGATTGTTGCTGTTAATAGTAAACTAATTAAATTTTCAAGTCAGCATTACATAGCATAGCATCATACTTTCAAACTGAATTTCACAAACACTACGATCAAGTAATTCTACTCCTAGATCAGATATCTGCTCACCACGAGAAAGGAACAGATATGTCCATACGTGACCATGCACAAGACAGAAAAATAAATGGTGGCACATACAAGCTCAGAGTTTATAATCCCATTAGTTGTGCAAAACTATATGGATTAATAATAAAGCAAATATTTGAATGAAAGAAGCAAGAGGTATAAATCTATTATTATGCGTTTGTTTGAAAGTTCAATAACAAAAGCCTAAAAACTGAATTACATATATATATAATTAAGATTTTCACTTAATGCAGTAATAGATTTTTACTTTATTAAAATCTTTATTTAAAAAAATCATACACGGTGATTAAATCATGACAATACTCTCTGAGCCCAAAGCTGGGGTGACCTGCCTAACTTTTCTGGGATCTGACTCAAGATGGCATCTGATAATGTAGGTGGTCAATTCATTGTACTGACCGTCTTGAGAATGGCCACCTTCCCCATTTTTATGTTTGGATGAGAGAAGAAAACCTGCCTGGCAATTTCATGGATTAGAATGTGCCTCTTTTAGAGAGTGCCTGTGTGAGTGACTCAGACTCCCTCCCATGCCAGGTCTCCCATCCGCAGCAGCTGAGTCTCACCAGAAGTCTAAGACAGGAACAAGATACAGTAAGATACAGCTTTCCTGTAACATCTCTCTGGGCTCTCTCAGGTTATGTCCAAAGAAAGAGCAACACCCTCATCTTTGCAGTGAGAGACCTGGCAAATTACTTTTTATAAATATCTCTTTTAGATTTTTTAGTTAGCTTAAATATCATTTACCCTAACCATCCTAGATTTATGACTATTGCCATTTATATAGCATTTTATCTACAGTTTTTTTTTAATCTACATTTTATCTCTGCAGTGCACACTAGGTTTTAGCATCTATAACTTCAAATAGATAGCGAATATATATAGTTAGAAAAATATGTAAAACACCTAAATGCCCAGACGTAAAGCAGGGGTAGAAGAGCATGCAGTTGTCGAGTACTATGTCTAAGAAGGTTTTGCAATAATACAAAAGATGCTCAAATTATTAAATGAAACACCCTATCTGTTTCCATAGTAAGATCCCAGTGGTATCACACACTAAATGAAACCTGTGATTTAAACCAAGCTGGATAAAATCAACAGCAGTGTCAAGGATGTAAAGATATATTTTTTCTTCCTACATTTTCTAAAATAAGATTGTTTTGCTTGCGTTTATAAAGGAAGAAAGCCCCACTCTGCTGTGAACATTCTTGGAAGAAAACTGATTGACTGGATTGACTTTTGGGGCTGGAGGCACATATAGAGGTCCCCCATCCAAGGGAAGATGGCAAGCCAGTGACAGCACCATATTATTCAGACTTCCTGTGTTTCTAGCTTTGTATGTCTTAACTCTGAATCTAGCTCCTTAACCACACTCACTTCCATCCCTGACACAGTCAAGGAAATCAGTGAAGACAAGTCCCAGGACCTGTCACTAGTACCTCAACTCCCTTCTATTAGGTGGTGGTCAGCACATTCCCTACTCACTGCCTTTTTCTTGAAGGGAAAGGCAGGGAGAAAAGAGAATTTGAAAGCTAATCAAATTATCTCTGAAAAGCAGTGGCCAGTCTCAAGACGGTCAGTACAATGAATTGACCACCTACATTATCAGATGCCATCTTGAGTCAGATCTCAGAAAAGTTAGGCAAGTCACCCCAGCTTTGGGCTCAGAGAGTATTGTCATGATTTAATCACCGTGTATGAGTTTTTAAATAAAGATTTTAATAAAGTAAACCAATTTGAAATACTAATATTTTATTTAAGTTAAAACTTTGGTGGTCAAATATGGACAGGGTTTTGGGGAAATAGGAATGTAAATTTAATAGAACCTATTAAAATGAAAAACACAGCAATTCCTCTTCTATCCATATGGCCTAGGAAATAGTCACATATTTACAAGTGGACATGGCCAAGGATTTTAATTGCAGATATGCTTATTTTATGAAAAGTTGGAAATCATCAACAGTGATTCTCAAAAAGATAAAATTATTTATAGGGTAGAATATTTATAGCGGTTAAAATGGGTGAGCCATACAGTATGTGGAGGGACATGGATATGTCTATTTATGGGTAAAAGAAACAGACCTTTGAGTATTTAAAAGAAAGTAGCTACAGACTTATAGCTCCTCTAAGAATAGGTGTCAAAACATGTCAGTGAAAAGAACAAGTTCTAGAATGACATCTGAAATACAGTACTTCTGTAAAGAAAATTGACATCTAGCTTTACATTTTTGTAAGTTCAGATGTGTGTGTGCAATAATACAGAACACCCAAGAAGAAAATATCAAAAATGTAACAAGCATTACCTCTGAAGAGATGGCTGGAATTGGAGGGAAAGGTAAAAAGAGATTCCAGCTTCATTGGTGATAGTCTAACTTTCCAAAAGGAAATGGACCCCAGTGTTGCTTTTCTATTTATAATTACTTTTTTAAAGTTTCAGTGATTTATCTTTTGAGATTTATATATGTATACATACACATATACATATATATATATATAAAATAGAGACACACACTCTATAGAGAGACAGATTATATCCTAGTAACTAAGAACACAGAGCTTTCTGAAAGAAAAGATTTCCCACAGCACCACACCCACTTTCCCCTCCACCTGACCATAAGGTACACCCACCCAGGCACGTTCCCCCAAAGTCTTTGCTTTACAAACATCCCTCTTAACAAGTCACATTAACAACGACTCTCTGCAGAAAAAGTTATACCAGAAAACAGTTAACTGTGAAAAGTTAGAATGCCCTTTCCTTGGTAACTCTAAGAACAAAGTATTTTCTAAAAGTTGGCTTCAGCCAAACCAACAAGAGAAAAGAGGGCAACTGCCCACATTTCATACCTGTCAAAAACCACTGCTGAATAAGCCCGCTCAGCAAAAATGACATCTGAAGCCCAGAACTCCTTCGTGGCCTTCAGACCCCTGCCTTTACCCTCAGACGTGAAGACCTCCACATTCTCCATGCTCTCTATTGTCATCTCAGGCTCAGGCATGCGGGTATTTAACCAGGAGCCAAGACTTGTCGCTGCTATTTCAGCACTTCAGCATCCCAAAGAGCAAGCCTATAAATGGACATGCCACCTCCCCTTCCCTGCCCCCTCACCTCTCTCCCAGAGGCCCCCCCTCCACTTTTTCTGGAGGTGGGGAGGAAGCAGGCAAGAGGACAGTGGTCCAGGAATGACTCTTTCAACACATGGCAAAATGGACACAGCAGAATAATCATGAGTGGGTGTGCTTCTGGGGTTGGGTCTCAACCTTTTGAAAACTTTCTTTGCAATAAGCTAAGCCCTGGGTTTGCAGTCATGCTCCTCAGACGTAGCTGGAATAGGGAGCACTTGGTCAGTGGGGTATTTTTAGCAGCCAGATGCCTTTGTCAATCCAAAGTTGAGAGCAAATGGTCCAAGAGGAGAAGCGAAGTGATACTTGCTGCTCTGGATCCTTTGTTGTCAGACTCACACTTTCTCAGATGAGATAGTCCCTTACCCCTACTTCCGCCCTCACGGGTGGCAGAAAGCAGGAGCCTGCCAAACTGACTCCTTTGGTATATATGTAACAGCACTATTTAGGCTAGAGGGGCCTTCCTTCTTTTCCAGTGACCTGGGTCTCCCAGAGCACTCCAGCCAAGGGTGTGGAGGCCTGGGAGTGCCCTGTCTTGGACATCTCTGAGGATGTAGGTGTGCAGGACACAGGGTGATAGAGAGGAGGCAAGGCTTGAAGACTGTCAACCCCCCCTCCCTCGCCCCGCCCCCTTCAATGAACTAAGTAAAACAAAACCAAATTAGTATAGTGGTTACCAGAAGGAAGGGGAGCGGAGAGAGGGTAAATCAGGTAAAGGGGGTCAAGGACAGAGCTGAGATTTTAGTAGTGAACTTAATGTAGTACCTAGCCATAGTTTGAAAACAATGCACACCTGTAACTTATACCATGTTATAACAGATTACTTCAGCTTTACAAAATTCAAGAACTGAAGTAAAAGCTTGCATTAAAAGCAAAAATGTAAACAATAAAAATCTCCCATTTCTTTCTATCAAATCTCCCTGAAATATGTCTGCTGTCAGGAAATTATCCACAGGCTCTGTCCTTCTTAGGCAGAAGTGTGGATATCAGGGAAATAATTCTAAATTCCCCACTCAACTAAATACCACTGCCCTTGGTGGCCAGGCAGTTCTCACTGAAGTTGAAAAGAAAAGCACTTGAAGATCTGGAGCTGTGGTTTATCTTCCAGGTAATATTTTTAGCTTCTGAGATGCGTCTATTTACAGGAACCCTGCACTCTGGCTCTCTGTTGAATGGAGTGGTTTGTGAACACTGCTTTCTGAGTCAGACCTGCATTTGAATTCTGAGTGTACACTCATTGTACCCTTACACAGCCCTGGAGTCTTCTTTATAAGGCACTGCTCAGTCCTTAAGATTCATCCCTCACAACTTCAGCAACTTCCAAAACCCTACTTGCCATACTGTTACCTTTGGCAAAGAGGACTTCAATAAATGAATGCTTGGGACACACATAGAGGCCATTGGGAATAGTAATTTACATTTTTTTTGAAGTATGAGCAAAATTATGTTATGTACAAATTTCATTTCAGTGTACAGATGTTACATATTTATGATAGTGAACAGTTAAATATAATACTTGACAGTTTCCAAAAGGGGTTACAAACACCCACAAAATTAGTGGCTTAAAACTGCAGGTGATCTTACAGTTAGCAGCCCAAAAGCCAGAAATGGGGCTCTGAGCTGAAATCCAAAAGCCAGCAGGGTCTCAACCCCTCTGGGGCCTCTAGGGGCAAGGAGCTGTTCTTTTGTCTTTTTCAAGTTCTAGAGGCTGCCTGCACTTCTTGGCTCCTGGGTCATTCCTCCATCTTTAAAACCAGCTGTTTAACATCTTAAAATGTCTGGTTCTGATGCCTCTGCCCTCCTTGTGTTAAGATTCTTGTGATTCCACTGGGGCCCGCTTAGATAATCCAGGATAAAGCCCCCTCCATAAAATACTTAATCAGCTTTGCAAAATTCCTTCTGCCATGTTAGGCAACAAACTCACAGGTCTGAGGATTAGGATTTGGACATCTGAAGGGGCCATATATTGTTATTCTGTCTACCACACTTTAACAACACAATGGTAATAAGGTTGGAATCTATATCAAAAGCCCAGGGCTTGATCCTCTCTCCTGCCTTATGTCCTGGCACAGGTAGATTTCTTTTTGTTTTTAACCGGGCTGACTGGCCCAGGGGCATAATAAGAAGTCTGTGATCCAGGACCTCCCCAGTGGCAGAGCAAGTTAGGGCACAGCCCAGCAAGATAGACACAGCCACTTCAGTATGATGACCCACATGGAGGTGACCAAGGTGGTGTGGCAGACCTCTCCTGACCCGCCACCTGCTCCCCTCAGCAGTGTACTTCGTCGATCTGCCTGTTCTGCTCCCCACTCTGTCTTTGGTGAATCCTCTCATTGCCCCTGCACCTCTGGCTTATACCCCAGTTCTGTATGAATAAATAAATCTTAAAAAAAAAAAACAGAAGTCTGTGATTTGAAAGGAGGTCCTCACTCACCATGCTGTTTTCCTGATCTAGGGTGCCCAGCTTCCAGAACTGTGAGAAATAAATTTCTCTCACTGCTAAGCTACCCAATCTGAGGTATTTTATTGTTGTAACCTAAGTGGATTAAAACACTAACCTAACCTAATGAGGACGAAACAAAATGAAAGTTAACTTACAATAAAATAATATATATTCATTACAATGCTCACAATATGCTTGAATACAACTACAATGAAAAACATTAAAAAGTGGTCAGATGTCTGCTTCTCTAAATAGAACCACTGTGATGAATACAACTACACTGTAAAACATAAAAAGTGGTCAGATATTTGCTTCTTTAAATAGAACCAATGTGATAAGTGAGAGCTAAAAATGTAGGTTGATACTGAGGGCACAGATAACACACAGGGTATTGTTGCCTGTGACATAATCTTCTGAAGCAATGAATGACCTATAATTAGGTCATTCTAGTTCCAAACAAAATAAAGTATAACCTCCCTTCAGTTAACAAGAGTCGTATTCCTAGAAAATTTAGTGTATATTAAACTTTACAAACACAACCCTATGATGGGCCTCCCTGGTGACACAGGGGTTAAAGTCTCAGCACTATGAAGCCATCACTGAGTTCTATTTCCCCCCCCCTCCCGTCAGGGTGCTACCCTCCATCCATCCTCCCTGTTTAACCTGCTGCTCTCCTGATCATTGTATCTCAGTAGATGTGCCTCACACCCCACTCTGTATCTGGTGAATCCTCTCACCCTCCATACCTCTGGCCTGTCTTTCAGTTCTTGTATGCACAAATAAATTTTTAAAGTTAAAAAAAAAAAAACTACCCTAGTTTCTAAAAGGATTTTTTATAGCCTTCCTGAGTTGCTTAGCCAGAGATGAAAAGATTCAGGAATGATACAAGGGCTTTCTTTGATGTCATATACCAGAGTCCTGAAGAAGTAGATTTAGTCTGCGTTTCCTGCCAGATCAAACTAGAGCCTGGAATGGACATAGTCACGTGGTGTCACAGTTATAAGATGACAGATGCACACGACAGACCTTCACCAAGTTTCTGTAAATGAGCTTTTTTGCTCCAAGAAGATGGAAAGCTTTGCCATTGCTAATGACCTTAATAGTCATTTGTGTGTGTGTGCCTGGATCTCACATGCACACAAATACACAGTGAGAAAGGGTGAAAATGAGAGAGTTCAAGTGAAAGAACCTTCATCCTTGAGAAAGACCTGAACTAAAAGATTCCAGAAAAGAATGTCCACTGAGCTCTGTCCCTGTTTCAGCTGAACTTTCCTCCCACCTCAGACCATATTTGCCAAGAACATCACCCCTGACCTCTGAGTGTTCCCACAGTGCTCCTCAAAGTGTGAGGCAATTGTTGCAAGACATGCCAAGCAAGGGTGATGCTGGGTACCCAATCATGTACCGCAAGGGTGGAAGAAAGTGACGTGACGAGGTCAGGAGTGGGAGCTGTTTTAGAGAGTCATCTGTGTAGCACCACAAAAGAAGATATGAGCTCCAAGTATCCTTTTAATCACACCTCCACTGGTTAACCTGCATCTCTTGTGGAATCTGATCCGATTCCATGTTGCAGCCTCCAAATCTTTAATCAATGCCTATATTCATATGACCACTCAGAGCCTTTCAGTAAATCACCTGAGAGATCTTGAGAGAATGATTATGTCCCCTTCAGTTGCATATGACACAATTCAGATAATATGTACAAACAAGTGAGAAAGTGAGGTTACAAATGATACCCAGAGTAATGGTTCATGGCAAATTTTCAATCACTGGGGCAGACTGTGTTGCTGCATTAATACTGTGGTGGCTGATATAGCAATCTTCCCTTCTATTGAAAGCTCCGCTGGCTTCAGGGCCACCCTCTAGTGGCAAACCAAAGGAGTTGCCAGAGCTTAAATCTTTCTAAGACCTGATTTAGTAAAAGACCAGTTCTTTACCACTAGATTCCACCCCTGGCTAAGGTCTGTTTAGGCCAGGGGTCAACAAGTTTCCTTTGGGTCTGTGAACTGATGAGGCCCTCTGCCTTTTTAACTGGGGTGGGGGAGAGAGATCAAAAGATGAATATTTTCTAACACAAGAAAATTTTACGAAATACAAATTTCAAGAGAATCCACTGAAATTGGAGTGATTGAATGATTGATCTATTCATTTATTCAATTCATTATCACTGTGAGGGAATAAAGAAAAAGTTCTATGCACATCTAGCATTCACATTCCAGATCAGGGACAGGTTCCCTCATTAAGGTTCATTATACCCTGTATAATTCCATCTTTGACAAAGCTCCACACACTCTCTTGTCTCTGTGTTCTTGCTAAAATAATACACTTGCTTTCATCTTTCTTTTTCTGGCTCCAAAATATCTTTAGTTACAAACTGCTTTCCTTCCCAAAATTTCCAAGTGCATTCCTCAACACGCATTTGCCATCACATGTATCAGGCACTAAGCTCTGTACCTACATAGATTAAAAACATGTAGGCCTGTCTTCATGACATTGACTGTTTAGAAAGGATTGCTGAAAAGTGTGGAAAGGGCACTGAGAGGAATGGGGAGGGTATTCAAGGCAGTCTGAGGAATCAGGAAAGGTTTCAGAGAAGTGGTATATGAAATAAGCAGGGAGGGGCAGAGGAAGAACTGGAAGTGAGCACTTCAGTCCCAAGGAACAGAACACAGATGCCACATGCAGATAACTCAACATTTGGGAGCTACATAAGCACTTGTGTTATACTTCTTCTTATCATTCTGGCACCAGATGACCCCTGGTGGGGATATGTTCTAAGACCTCCAGTGAATGCCTGGGACCATGGATAACACCAAAGCCTACATACACAACTTTTGTTTTTTGTTCTTATACCTACATACCTATGATAAATTTTAAGAAATTAATAATAAGACTAACAATATACTACAACAATATACTGTACTAAAAGCTATGTGAATATGTTCCTTCTCAAACTACTTTATGGTGTGTATTGTTTTCAACAGTAGTTGATCACATAACTGAGACAGAGCAAAGCGAAACCACAGATAAGAGGGAGACGACTGTTATTGCCTTTGATGTCCCAGTGTTTTATATATTTGAAAACTGTTCCTTTAACAGCAACAATAACTGTCTGAATGCTTGAAATCATGCTTTACTAACATTACCTCATATTTTCATTACATCCTTTGAGGTGAGTATTACGGAAGCCTCCTGCTTGAAACGCAGCAACATCTCTTGAGAAACTCTCATTTGTATGCACGAGACTACACAAGAAAGCTAGAGCCACAACACTCTGTGAAAGCAAACATGGAAACAAGCTCAGTGTCTAGATGTAAGACAAAGGATAGCTCAGGGTCCGCCTGTAAGAGGACCAGTGGGGAGCAACCTCCAAGTCAGCTGGGGGCACCCATAGCTAACTGGAAGGTGCAGCTTTTGACTGCCCAAGACTCCCTAGACAGGGGCTAATGGGAACCAGGGATGGAACTGGGCCAGCCTGTAAACTTTAAAATGACTAAACACAGGTGGGTCTCGCTCTTCATATGTGTTGGGAGGGACCAAATGCGGAGATTTACTGAGGGACTGGATAAGGGCAATAATAAATCTGGCCTTGCATCCAAAGGTGATAAGGCGGTAATAAATTGGGCCTTGCATCCAATTAATGGTCCTTGCGTCAGGATGGGACTAGATGAAGGTGATAACGAACTGGGCCTTTCATCAAGGACACAGTGATGAGTCACCCCTTTGGAATCTGAGCTTAGGACCCATATATGAGACTCTTCCCCCTTATTGAGTTTGCAGTAGCTGCGGACCCCATTCTAGGGGCTCCATCTCAGCTGCTGTCCCGGAGCAATAAACTCTGCTTGCTCAGCCTTTCTGCCTCCTGCCTTCCTTTCTTGTGCGGGTCACAGAAGTTGGGACAAAACAATATGGCTTCCACTAGTATGGGGGTCTCTGCTCAGTTGATGCAATCTGCTTGTGAGACAGATGGAATGTGGTCATGTGCCGGCCAAAATTTTTCTTTTCCCTCTCCCCCTTTCTCACTCCCTATAATTTTTTTTTTTTAATTTCTCCCTGTGTGTCTGCTTTTGTGTCTTCTCCTGCACCAGTGAGGACTCAACCTAATCATCCCAGTCTCCCCCACCTCCTCGCATTTGCACTGTAACATATGCATACAATACAGAGCCATCATAGTGAATGAAATGAATGCTCATTTCTCAGCAGACATCAATATTTTTTTTAAAAAATGATGAGAGGAGAAAAAAACAAGTAAATAACATCTAAAGATTTAAATCATGCAAGCAATGTATCATGTTACTAGGGATACATATATAAGAAGTAAAAGTATAAAGAAATGAATGGGTATGAGAAATGCTGGATTCTGGTTGGTGTTTACTTCTGAAGGAAGAGAGCAGTTCATGAGGAAGCCGGGAGAGGCCATTCCAGGAAGGAGCAGCTTACATAATATATTGAGTTAATACAATAGCCCATGTTAGACTCAGGAAAGATTTAATATTTGCTGAATCACAAGGTAAATAAAGGGTGGGATGGAAAGAGCAGTACTTCAAAAACAGGGAGGTACACAAAAGCCAGTTACTACTCAGGCTTGACCTTTCCCAACAGATAATGAGGAGCCAGTCATGAATACCAGATATGGAGAGTAGATTAGAATGGTGAAGTCAAAGAAAGGCTGCTCAGATAGGCCTCCAATGAGATGATGAGAACCTGAAATTAGGTAATGGCAGTATGACAGGAGAGGATACCAAGAGAAACACTTCCATAGCCCACCAGCAGACATGCCCATCAGTAACAGGGTGGATCCCAGGGAAAGGGGAGGTTCCAGGTTCCCTGCCCCACCCAAAGGAGGGTGGAATTGAGCTGGGAGGAGAAGAATCTGGAGAGGAGACTGAAGAGCAAGGATGCAGGATGGAGAGCAAGAAGGAGACCTGAGGGAGGCACGTGGAGCAGAGAGACATGTGAAGAAGCTGCTCTTGTTTCTTAGCCCTGGACTAGTTGAAACAGATGTGGGTGAGAGACCCTTGGGGAGGTTAACTATGGCAGTGTTTATCTTGATTTTGATTTTGCTTTTCCCAGACTTGGGTGGCCATTTCTGACCCATTTCTAATGGATCCCCACAGAAAGGTGCTTTAGACTTGAGTGGACTTTTCAGGACTTGGCTCTGGGCCAATCTCTTTTGGTTAAACTTTTCCCCACGAGGGGTAATTTTGGGTGTTTGATTTAGAAACTATATTCTTTATCTTTTCTGTATTACACACTGATTGTATTAAATTCCTTTCCATTAAAGGTCTTATATGTTTTGTCTTGATGCAGTGGGTGGCAGGACCCATTTAGAGCCGGCAGGTTTGGGAGTTCAGGGGTGCCCCTCTCCCCACCCTGTAACACATCTACAGGGAAATAGCTGTAGATTGTCTAGCAGTGAAATGAATTAAGTACCATATGCAACAGCTTAAATGAAACTCAAGATGTTGACTGAAGCAAGTCCCAGAGTACTGCATAAAGATACAATTCTTACACTTAAAACCAGTCTAAGACAGGATGACTACAACCTGGCTAGTGACTTGTGACTGTGGACGAGATGAGATGAATAAGTACCTGTCTCTACACACGCACTGTGAGGGAGCTAGAAAAGGGTTATTTATTACCAATGAAAAATTGTTACTGTGACCGAGGATTAGGCTCAGTCTACCCTAGACTGAAGACACGACGTGTATTTTTCAAAAACTTTCGGGAAAATCCGCAGATTTCCAGACTTCCCCCTCTCCCCCACAGTTGGCTCTGTACTCGCTCTCAGAAAGGTGAGACGCCGCACGTGCCATTCCTGCCCCCCAAACCGGCGAAGAACGACCACACGCGACTGGGGATCCCCAGCATGGTTAAAGAGGAACCCGGAAGAGGGGTTGGGGACCCGACAAACAGGAAGGCGGGGCTGCGGGGGGGGGGCGGGAAGGCGGCCGGCGCAGGCGCAGTAGCGCGCTTCGCCGCCATGGCGTGGGCGCCGTCCAGTCAGCTGCGGGTGGTGGCGGCGACTTCCCCTCTGGAAGCCGGGTCTCCGCCTTCTTCTCCTCCAACCCCGCCCGCTCGGTGGCGGAGGCGGCAGCGGTCGTCCCTGCCTCTCCGCCACCTCCACCTTGGCCTGTGTCCCGGCCGGCGGCGTTGGCGGGGAGGGGGACAGTAGTTGTAGACGCCCGCCCCTGCCTCAGAGAAGGTGAGTTCCCGCCCCGGCGGCGGGAGCGGCCCCACTTCAGCCCCTCAACTGCGGGGCCCAATAAAGGGCCGGCGCACCCAGCTGGCCGGGTACGCCCCGAAAGTGCGAAATGGCCGACCGGCCCGGGGCCGGAGTTCCTGCGCTCTCCACGCCACCCGCCGGCCCCGGGAAGGGGCGCCAGGTCCCCCAAGTGGCTGGTGGAGAGCAAAGGAATGCGACAGCGTGCTGAGGAGGCGGAGGTTTGAGTGGGAAAGAGAGGCGACCAGGCAGGCATCTGTGGACTGTCAGGGAGAGGGAAGGGGGTGATCAGAAAACTCCCAGATGGAGGGGACAGAGCGAAGGGGAGAAGAGGCCTAGGACGGGGAAGGGGCCAAATCTCGATTCGGACTAAGCGAACATCCCGGCAAGTGAGACGTAAGGTACTGAGCGAGAGGTGGAGGTAGGAATTGGGGGAGAGTAGGAAGTGCCTTCACTTGAAGTTGTGGGGCACAAGGAGGTGGTGAGGCTTTGAGGGAATCCCTCGGAGTGTCTTTTAAGGATCACAGCCCGTGAAGCAAGTTTCCAGGATTTTCAGGCCGGTCTTGATAGTGGCCCGAGCTTTATTATGAATCTACCATTGGCACAGACATCAAAGCCTGCTATGATTTAGAGCGGTGGTAACAGATTTTATTCCCTCACTACTGACTTGGGGGCAGCTGAGTTCCATCCTGAAAAGTGGCCCGGGGTGACTGGATGTTTCTAAGGGGGAAACGAGGTAGTGGGAGAGAGCCAGGGGTTCGGGGAAGTGAGTGAAAAAATAGAGAAACAAGCAGTGTGAGTGCCAGCTGCGTGGTACGCTGGCAGTTCAGGAAGTTAGGATCAGTCTGCCCATGGAGCCTGGGAATCCAAGAAACTGTCCCTCAGAAGAGTGCATTACAGACGGCCCCGCAGACGGACCCCTCCTGACCTGTAGGGTTTATGTGTACATCTCAAGAACTGAGGGGGGAAGCTCACTTGTAAATCTATTTTGCTAAGTACTCAAAAGCAGGGCGATCAGGGACCTATCACAGGGTGTTGACTGGAACAGGATTTTCTTTTTGACACCCCTGAGCTTTTTCTTAATGTGAGCCCTGAAGGGGCCTTGATCCCACCAAATTGGCCATAGATACTCAAAGCCATGGAAAGTTTGGTCAAGTCTTCTTGTGCCGTTGTTTAGAAGGAGTCTTCCTGCGAGAGTTTTTACAATTCTCACCAACACATTCCCCCTAACATTTATTCTTGAACATACCAATCGAAGGGATGGTTGATTTCATACAAGGAATATATGCCTGGGAACAGCCTTCTTGTTCAGACTTTTAAGATAGCTTTGAAAATGATTGTAGATGGTGTAGCTTAATCCCACTGCAGAAAGTCTCAGTGAAACGCAACTATTGTCAGTTTCATAGTTAATTTTTCGTTATTTGCTGTGTTGCCTTATGTTTCATTAGGTCTCCATAGTGAAAGATGGTGGAACTATTGTAGAGTAATTTAGATTTCTTTTATCTTGGAGGAATAAATACAATAGCCTCACAACAATAATGTTTTCCCCCTCTTCATGATTTATTCTACTTGTGCTGTTCCATAATCTTGCACCTTTCACTTTGGAGGACATGACAAAGTAGGAAAATGTTATGAATTTCTTAAAACATTTTTGTAAGCACTTTATATAAATTCCATTCATTAAAAGGGGATATTAGAAATTCATTGCAACCAAATTAATTGGAAAGATTAGATTAAATGTATTTAATCAACTTGATACAATAGTATCATTTGCTGAGAAACAATAAAATCTGGATTTTTTTTACACCAAACTTCTCTCACCAACAAGGAAGCTTGTATATAGGTGTCACCTATAAGCAAGGATATATAAGTGTCAAGACTACAGTTTAATTTGACTTCCATTGCCAGATCACAGGAATATTTGGAAATAGTTTCTCATGAAAAAAAAATGACTTGCCAGTCTCAGCATTTTGTTTCTATTTAGTGACAACTTTGAGTTTCTGCAGTTACTAATAACTTAAAACAGTGACAGTAAACACTATTATCAGTTACCTTTCCATACCACTGTCATACCACTGTAAGGCAGTGTGAGAGTGCCGGGGTCTTGACTAGTCAGGTTCCCACTTCACTAGCTGTGGGACCTTGAGTAAGTCTCTGACTTTCTGGACTTGAGTTTTATTATTATCAGAGGAGGAGGTGGACTAGCCAGGTTAAGTGGTCCTCAACCAAAGGGTGATTCTGTTATCCCCTGACTACCCCTCTCCATCCCCCAATACCACTCCCAACCCAAAGGACATTTGGCAGTTCTGGAGATGTTTTTGACTTTCGCATTAGAAAAGAAAGGGCACAGTGCGCACAGGAACGCCATCATGTTTGTATACAGGCTAGAGAAGCTGCACACATCCTCAGATACATAGGCAGCCCCATACACGCAAAGGATCATTCTCCCTGCCATGTCACTGTTGAGATTGAGGAGGACCTCTAAGCTAACCAAACCCTGAGCTCCTTGGCAGTTTTAAAACTGAGTTGATTCGCAGTTCGTAATATTATTGCCTTAACTGGCTGTGATCTGTAAAAGCAGTTCATAAAATATGAAACTTTGACCTGTACTGAACACAGATGACACTCAAAGAGTGATGAAATTTCTGTAGATTTAGGATTGAGACTATTCAGGAAGATTTGAAAATGAGTATAATTTGTTACTTAAAAATTATCTGTTGTCATTTATAGTAAATAACTTTTATTAGGCTTTGGTTAACTGCTGCTTAACAAATGATAAATGTCTGATACTTAAAACACTAGTCAGATTCAGTATATTTTTTGGTAATTTCTAAAAGCCTTAAATAATTGGCAGTTATGATAGAACATAAACAAGAAGAGGAAAGAAATGTTGCTTGGTACTTAGTAGCTTCCTTTTTTTTTTTTTTCTAAAAACATTTGTCAGATTCTTCCAGAAGGAGTCAAATAATTGGCATGTTTCCATTTATTCAGTTCTGACTTTCAAGATCTTGATAGGAACATAAAAGCTAATATGAAGATTACCTGCTAATGCCTTTTCACCTATAACTATTAACACTCTTATGAGGAGTTTGTCTGTATTGGGCATTAACCATTAAATGTCAGTAAATGTTAGTAAGCATTAAATGTGAGTAAGCATTAAAAATTGGCAAGTCGGGGACATATAGGTGGTATAAGATTACAAATAGGAAATTCAAAAATTAAACTGAGTCACAAAAGAAATACGTGACCAGACTTACATGAAAAGAAATAAACAGAATTTATAAAGTTATAGATTTTTTTACATTTCATAATTCATTCGGTGAGCTTTCTCAAATGCCTCGACAGTAATGATAGCCCTGAGAAATCAGTAAAAATAAAACACAATTCATGCTTATCTGCTGCTGCTTTTTAAGGAAAAATAAATGGACTCAGTTTTTGAAGAATATTTGACTCCTTATGGAATCACTAATCCATTTATATTGCAATTTCCTAAAAAAAATTCCCTGTTCATGATTTTAAGCAAAAGTTCAAATCCTTCCTTACATTTATTCAGAAAACATTTGAGTTTCTCCTATGTGCCAGATATGCGCAGCACTAAGAATACACAGATGAACTGGACATAACCCTTTTAAAGAGCTCAGTAGTGATGTTTGTTAGAAGTGACTATAAAGTGGGAAAGTGGAGAAAATGCAGCTTTAAATATGGATCAGTCAAACTCCTGGAGTATCAGGAGCAGTTCATTGTTTTGTACAAATCTGCCCTTGGCATTTCACATATAGGCTGAACAAAGCACATTATATTGTAAATTTAGTGTTGGCAGCTGGGAACACTAATTGGAGGAGGGTGGCTATCTGGAGACACATTAATGATGGTTTTCAGATCTACATTTATTCAGTGTCAATATGAGAAAATACTTAGGCACATTAAAACAACTAATTTAAGGTCACCTCTACTATGTTTAACCACACGTATGTTAGGACATGAACATTGCTTTTTTTTTCTTTTTCCTTGGTACAGACCCATTCACATTAACTAACCAACCCTGTAACAGAAATGGCTTGCATTTGATAGCACTCTGATGTAGGATGTCTGCCTTGGGTTCGAATAAAAGCTACACAAACATGATTCTCGAGCTCACTTGCCTTAGAGTACTTAGAGGAATTGGTATTCCAAGACAAAGTTTGAATAAAGCTTAAATAAAAAATTATATTAAATAACTAGTACTCCTAATTAATGACTTGAATTCCTTTGTATTTTTTCATTAGAAATATCTCATCGTAAACCTTTAGTGATTTTTGCCATTGTTGTATTAGTGTGAAGTAGCTAGAGCTTGACAAACTCAGGTCAGATATAAATCTCTTGACTGAAAAGGTAAGGTTAATAACTAACAAAGCAAAGAGTATTTATGGTTCTGACAGGTACAGGACTGCACTTCTAGCACAGTGAAAAATCTCAAAACTTTAATGGGGTTTGGCCTTTGTGGTAAAAAGGAATAAAACAAAATGCTTTGGCAAAGATAATTAGATGTTACCTGGTCTCCTAAGACTTAGTACTGCACTCTGCTTAACCTTTCCTGAAATGTAATGGTGTTAAAAGATTGTAAAGCTAAAGAGCAGGTACAAGCAAGGATGCCCATTCTCACCACTTACGTTCAGTACTTGACTGGAGGTCCAAGCCAGTATATTCTACCAGGACAAAGAAACAAAGACTCTCAGATTGGAGAGGAAGAAACAATACTGTCTTTATTTAGAGATATTATGCTCATTTATGTGAAAAAGATCTTTTAATTCTAGATGTCTGGTCTCATAGATCAGAGTATTTTCTTCCATTGTGTGACTTACTTTAAATTGTTAAATGGAGAGATATATAAATTATGAAGATCAGAAAACTTCCAGTTTTTCAAAAAGGAAAAAGTAGATTCCAGAATGAAAACTGAGACGTTGTATCAGTTAGGAGGGCAACCAAGCATAACAGTTAATACTGTATTCTGAAGCCAGACTGCCTCTTGTTATTTACTGATTACAATCATGGACATGTGCCTTTATTTTGCTAATCCTCAGTTTCCTCTTCTATAAAATATGGGTAATACTAGTGCTTAGCCCAAAGGATTCTGAGAGAGATAAAATTAGTTATTCTTCATCAGTGCTTAAACAGTATCTGGTACATAGTAATGACACTGTTGGATCAGTCTTAGGAAACTGATTATTAATAACAGACTTACAGATGCCAGTACTTTGAAGCAAACATTAAAAGGTAATGTGGATTTACCAAAAGCACAAAACAATGTCATTTCTCATTTTCTAGTATGATAAGTCTACTGGTAGATCGAAGGACTATTGTGGGACCAAATTTCTAGGGCTTCCTTGAGTTTTTTGAGGTGTTCAGTAGTTTATCAGGAGGTACTAGATGTTTGAATAGCACATTTTATTAAAGGTTAAATAATTTTTTTAAATGAGTAATTTAAGACCAGTGTTCAGGGAGTTCATAATTTTTTAAGGTAAACCATGAAAATTATAAATACCTGTTTGGGGAATTGATTTCTTTAACCTCTCAATGAAAATTTCTTTGTCTATCTGTAAAATGCTTTGGTAAGAATGATTGAGATTGAGTACCATTTCTATAGAATGGTTACAATTTAAGAGGACATGTATCTCTAAAATATTAACAAAATGCAAAAATAAGACTTTGATGTAGTTCAGTAGATTTAAATAATCAGATTCATAAGACAAAAGTTCCTTGGGGCATGAAGTAGGGAGGCAGTGTTTGAAAAGATGCTAAATTTAATTTTCAAATAAACTAACATTCTATCAAATTCTTAATATCTCCCTGATTAGAATCATAGATTACTGATGGATGTAGCAAAAGGGTGACTTCTTTGTCATATGTCATAATATTATTTGCACTTGTCCTGCTGAAAGTTCTCATCAGTGACATGGATGAAGACAAATTAAATGACATGAAAACTTATCTTTGCAGAGTCATAGTAAATTTAAAGATTAAACGAATTTAAGTTTTAAAACATCTCATAGGTTGGAGTAACTAAACTCATAATGAGATAAAGTAGAACGCCTGTGTTTTGAAAAAGAAATTAAGTACCAAATGGGAGAAGAACCAGTATAGGGAGTGAAATGTTGCCACTAGTATTTTAACAATTACAAAGATCAGTAGAAATCTGTACTATGATACCTATTTTTAAAAAATGATGCCAAAGAAAATGGTAAGAATGGAAATAGAATCCAAGTCAGGGGACATGATCATTTCATTGTGCTTCACAGACTTGTAATCTGTGTTCTTCAAACTGTAGAATGCTACAACCTTTGTAATTAGCAAATATATCCACTGAGCAAATGGAGTAGAGGTAACATAAATGTTTTCTGAGGGAAGATTCTACAATAAATATGATTTGCTATCATACCTTCCTTTTTTGATTCCTGTTTGCCATGTTCACAGAAGTTTGGTCAATGCCCAACTATTTTAATTTATAAACTTTATAACAGATGTCAAGGTACATAGAACATCTGTAAGTTATTCAGCTTGGCTTTAGAGTTATAGAAGAATTGAACACATAGATGACTAGGAAGGAAAAGGACTAATTTGATAGAATCTAAGTTTATTCCAAAGTCAAATCCACCATCTTTTTGAACACTAAGCTTCTGCACTCCACTCCCCACTTCCTTTCTTCTGGAGAATAATAACAAAAACAGTAACAATAATAACACTACTTCACTTCATCATTCTCTGACAAAATTAACTGTACCCAAGATCAAGTCTTAGAATCATCTGTGCTTCTCTCTTCCTTCTACCTGCTCTCTCCAGCTACCACAAATTCCTTTGGTTTTACCTTTAGAATGTTTCTTCCCTTACTGCCACTCTTCTGCTTTACCCCAGCAATTTCTTGCTTGCAATACTCTCCTGATATCTCCATTTTGAGTCCCCTTACTGGCTGCAGTATTAAATCCAAATGTCCAAAAGAGGCCTATTATAATCTGGCCACATTCCTCCATTACAGCATGGTCTTTCATGACCTTCATGCATGTCTTATTTAAAACAGAAGAGCATTTTCTAGTGTCCTTCCCTCCTCTAGAATGCCCTTTCTCTACCCATTTTTTAAAAATTTTATCCATCTCTTTATTTCATTCTCCTGTCCTTTTCTAAAATTTCTACGTAATTCATTTATTTATATATATATACATCATTGTTCATTTTTGCAGTGTTTGCTTTCCTCTTAGATGTTAAAGATCAATCCAAAATCTCCACAAAACCTTTCCCAAACCTTCACAAGAAAACATTGTATTTTCCTGTTTTATAGCACTCAACATGCTCTTGTCTTGAATTTTAGTTCTTTCTTACCATTTTTCAAAACTATAATTTCCTTGATGCTAGGATTTGCCTTGTTATTTATAATTCCCAATGTGTGAACCAGCTATGTATACATAATGGAAAGTGTCTGAATAAACCAAAGTTTAAGATCAGCTCTATCAACTAACATGAAGCAAGATATTTTATTTTCTTTGACTCTTTTAAAAAGTAGGACATTCCACTTAACCTTGCAGATGTGAAAGGCTGAAGAATAACCTGTCATCTTGTTTGGCATACACTAGTCACTAAATAAATATTTATCTCTCTTCTTACCTAGTCCTATAGTACTCACTATGATACCTTGAAGGCAAAACCTGATAATGTGTAATAAAGCCCAGTGTTATGGAGAAGTTGAACTAAGTGATACAGAAATTAAAAAATAAAGGAGTAATTGGAAAACACAGCAGGAATTGATATGATTCAGGATTTGATAGAGTGAAAAATAGCTGAGATTTTGAGCTTAAGAATATGATGTTTAAGAGAGATGAAGAAAGCAAGAGCTATTGAGGATTTGGGTGGGTGAAGGAGTTAAAGGTAACCTCCACTTGCTTACCTCAGTGTCAGCTTAGAATGCTAACTTTTGAAAATGGGGAATGTGTTGTTAAGCCAGGAGAGAAGTCATTGCTTTATTTGAAGATACCTTGAGCTTCTAAATGTAGTAGTATTCAGTAAATTTTCAAAAAAAAACCTCCAAAAAAGAGAAAAACATCCAAAAAAATCCCACAACAGTAATAAAAACAAAAGTTTTGAATAAAAATACTGCTTCAAAAATTGAATTTAAGAAACGTTTTAGGAGAGATTGTTGTCACCCATTCTTTATTAAAGACATAATAAAAACAATGTTCCATCACCACAGTTGGTTTATACATTTTAATTCTGAATCAAAGGAAGCTCTAAAAGCCTATTTAGTTGACTTTTTTTTTTTATCTCTAAACTTTCGGGTCAACGTAATTAAATTGTATACTTTAAAACAAGTCAAAACTAATTTAGAGAGCTCTAAGAGTTCATCATATCCCTCCTAAAATGTTTCTTACTTACAATTTTTGAAACATTTTTATTCAAAACTTTTGTTTTTATTATTTTTGTGGGGTTTGTTTTTTTTATGTTTTTCTCTTTTTTGGAGATTTTTTTTTTGGCAAAAACTAAAATATACAAATATGTACAGAGAACAAATTTTAAGTGTTTTCCCATACTCCTTTCCAAGCCCCATTTCCCAAGTCCCATTAAATTTAGTGTTATCTTCTCGAATATATTCTATGGGTACTATTCTAACGCACAAGATCAAACATGAATCAATTCATGTCAAACATGAATCAATAATACTACCTAGTAACAAGTTCACTAATATTGGCAACCATTCTAATGAAACAATATTTACAGTAAAAATACACATGTCTAGTTCATGAAAGATGACTCCTCTGACCTCTTTTTCCCTCATTGGACATACTGCTCTGCCCAGATGATGGATAAACTTTCTTTTAATAGAATAATAGCCGGTAAAGTTTCTAACAAATAGATGAGGTTTCTAAGTGAGGATCAGATAGTTGTATAGTATGTGAGGTAGTTCAGGGAACTGCCTCATAAATTCTGGGTTTACTTCACTGTAGCTAATCAAGCTTTAGCCAAGGACATCTTGCTAAGGGCATTTGAAAGGCGTGTTCTTTTCCTAGTAAATATTATTAAGCTCTTTACTCAGTGATCCAAAGGTTACCTGCCTTCTTCCTCTTCCCCTTCTTCATTACAGTAAATATACATATCTGCATTTAATATGTGGTTGTGTATGTATGTTGAATGTTTTTATGCTAAAATGAGATTTTACAATCAATAATTCAATAAGTAAAGTGTGTTACATCTTGCTTTTTCCCCTTAATATGTCTTGGACATTTCTGCATACCAATACATGTGGTTCCGATTCATGCAATTAAATAGCTACGTAGAGAATACAATATTGATGTTCTGTGGTTAGCGTCAGATTTATAAACCAGCAAATATCTATAGAATAAATTTTAACAGCTTTAGATAGTAATATAGACTTTAAGTATATATATAGTAACATTGACATGTGGTACAGAACGCTTTCAGCAAAACTTCTACAAATTGAAGGTTGTACAACCCAGCCTCAAACCATTCTGTCGTGCCATTTTTCAACTGTAATGTGATCGCTTTGTGCCTCTGTGTTACAATTAAGTTATGTGCATTTTTTAGACATTGTGCTAGTCCAAACTCAACAGGTTATAGTATCACATAAACATGACTTTTACAGGCTCTGGAAAATAAAGCAAAAAACTTATTAGGACTTGCTGGCAATATTTGCTTTATTCAGTAATCTGAAACCTGCAATAAAGCCAAGGTATTGAATGTGTAAGTGTGTTTATAGCCTCAAGTGGTTTATCTGAGCTTTATTTAGTAACCTGTATTTGTGGTCATGTTTGTACAAACCTAGGAGGATGGTTACCTACCGCAGGTAAAGATGGTTTGTGGTTCCTCTGTAAATTTTAAGATGACATTCATTGTGTAGCTAGAATTAGTGACTACCTAAAAATAGACTGCATTTCTTGAGTTATTTTTCAATAAAGCACAAAAATGTCAAAGCCAGAGGTTTCTTAGCCAGCCTTACGGTACTACTGCCCCAGATAATTTCCATAAAGTTCAGATCACTGCCGGTGCTACACTAACTTCTTCAGAATGCTATTTTTAGGACAAATAACAATATATCACCACATTAAACACTAGAGGTTTACTAAACGTTTTCATGCTTAAATAACTATTGTAGTGAGCAAATAGCAAATAGCTCACCTTGTAAGCATCCAGAAAATTGATATTTGAGATAGTACATGAATAATCTAGTTGAAAACTTAAAATATTACCTTAAATGTTTAATATGATCTCCGTCTTACCTCCTTTATTCATAGATAACGTCAAATGAACTGAAATTTTCAACTCATACCTTTTATAGACGGTAAATGTGTTGTGCTGAATCCGAAGATTTCACACTATGAGGTAGGCTGAAAATAAAGAGCTAAATTCTAAATCATGGGATTATTTCTACTGAAACTGATACTTTGATTTTAAAGCAAATGAAATGCTATTCCTAAACTTTTAGTTCAAATTAGATAAATCAAAATTCATAAATGCTGTCTTCAATTCAAAAGGATGTATATTTGTGGTGACTTGTGTTTTAAAATAAAATACTTACTGCTTCAGGTAAAGTACATGCTCAAAAAGTTAGCTTTACTTTGAAGCTTCTAGGAAGCAAAATGAAAAAATTGAAGATAGATTTTTATGAATTTTCTGTAACTGATCTTTGTAAATGCCAGAATTCTAAACTTTGAATTAGTTCATCTTTATAACAAGATTGTGCTTAGTTTCAGATATAGAGGAGTAGATTATTGAACAGAAATAGAGTTTTGTAATCTCTGCATCATGTTTTAGCTCCTCAGCTCTTATACAGTCTCAGTATTTGGAGAAAGTGGATGCTAAAAAGTGGAAGCAGTTGATGGGTGAATATGTACAGATTTCTCCACCAAGTTCTCTGCCTGATAAGGGTAAGGTTCCACTCACCAGTTTTGTTCTCAGTGCTCTCTGTTCTCCAGGATTGTTTTCTTTCATCTTAGCATGTTTTGAAGTGTTCTTCTGTGGTACACCATGGATCAGTACATCATTGCTTTTTATTGTTGACAGGTTTCCTGTTGTGGAACATACCATGATAGACATTGAGTTGTTTCTTTTTTTTTTTTTTTGGCTTTTTGAATTGTACTTCTATCAACATTTACATGTTATGTGTAGTAGAATTTAGTTCTTTTGGGTATTTACTTAGGGATGAAATTGCTGGGTCATAGGGTAACTCAATGTTGTTTGACATTTTGAGGAACTACCAAACTACTTTCCAAAGTAACTGTACTTTTTCACATTTCCACAACGAAGTTTCCAGTTCTTCCACATATTTGCCAACACTTATCTTTTTGGCTATAACAGTTCCAGTGGTATGAAGTTATTGCAAATTTTTTCAAAGATTAAAATAGAGAATTTTCATTGTACATCATTTAATATCAATTATTTTTATAGATTCAACCTGATCAACATTTGAGTTTTTTCCTTTCTGGGGTTATTACCAAAAAAATTCCAAAAAACAAGAAAACCCTGCTGTGAACATTCATGCTTGTGTAAACATACGTTTCCTTTTCTCTTGGGTAAATATCCAGGAGTAGAGTGTGTGTTTAACTTCCTCACAAATTACCAAACTGTTTCCAGTGGTTGTAGCATGTTACATCCACCAGGGTGTATGAGAATTCCACCTCATGTTGCCAGTCTTTTTCATTGTAGTCATTCTAATGAATAGAATAGTGGTATCATTGTGATTTTCATTACCATTTACTTAATGTCTATGATAGCAAGCATCTTTTCATGTGTTGTTAGCCCTTCATATACTTTTCTGTTCAAATATTTTACCCAACAAGTGAACTACTTGTTCATTATTTTATGCTAATCATAATTTTTATAATTAATAGCTGAATTTTCTAAATCATCAAATTAGGCTTCATTTAGACTTTCTTTTTGATCTCAAATTTCCACAAGCTCATTAGTGACTCAGACTGCTATGTCAGGCATATTTGTTTTTGTTAAAGGGAAGAAGTGTTTAGTCCTGAATGAATTATGCTGCCTCCTAATTTTTACAGATAAAATATATATCACCCAAATTACCTAGGCATAATAGTAGTATATTTTCTGCTTTATTTGTATTTATGTAGGATTTGACTTGAGGAAAGACAGTGAGGAATAGTAATCTATATAACTCTAAAAAATCATCTATCTTGTAGTTTATATTTCTTCTAAAACTTTCTCTACATCCTTCCTACCCCTCTCAGCTTTCCTTCCATTTCCTCCCTTACCCTTTCCACCAGCACTTTAACAGAAAGAACAAGTCAAAAGACATTCTAGAATGTTTTTTCACCTATCAGAAGTAGCGGAATGAAGTTCAAGCCCTATATAAAAGGCACGGAACTCTGTTCTCTTTTTCCCCTGACACCCTGTAAAGCGAAGAGTAGTCTTAACTCATAACTGAAGTTCTAGTTTCCAGGAGTCCCAAAATATTTTTCAAACATCCTTCTATCATTAAGTCTTACAGTACTCTAGTTAGGTGAGTATGTATGTATGTTTGTTTTGTTTGAGTAAACTGAAGATTTTTAAAGATCAAGTTTCTTTTCTATGATCTGTTACTTTTCTTAAACAGAAATATATAAGAAAATACTTAGTCAGAACTTTGGAACTTACTGAACTTTCAGATCAGGTCACACAACATGGATGGGTGGCAGTTCTCCCCACCTCCCTCCAGGCCTTACATCTTCAGTCTCACAGCATAGTCCTCTATGTCAGCTCCTTTCTGTCCTCTTCATCCCACTTCTGAGAATTATTGTTACTTGTGAGTGACCTGGGAGATATTTGAGCACTCTGGTGCTCCTTTTTGGTATATAATAGCTTATATTTAACTATATGCTGTCGTAGGTTTTAATTTGCTTGGGCGGCAGCATTCTGTTTTATGAAGCTCTTTTCAAAAGTAAAGGAAATACACTTTGAGAGTAAAGCAACCTAGTAAAAAGAATTCTCTCATCTTCTCTACAGAGAATCCTTTATTTTCAACCTAATGAAGCATTCAATGAAGACATATCACTCTTTTCAAGACGAACTTGAAGATTATATCAAAGTACAGAAAGCCAGAGGCTTAGAGCCAAAGACTTGTTTCAGAAAAATGAGAGAGGACCTATTGGAAACCTGTAGATACAAAGAAGAGGTCGATTCCAGACCCAGGTATAGAATGTTTAATCAAAGACTCCCATCGGAAACCATCCAGACCTACCCAAGATCATGCTCTGTTTCCCAAAGGGTGGAAAACCGGCTACCACAGTGGCTGCCAGCTCATGACAGCAGCCTGAGACTAGGCTCCCTAAGCTACTGTCAGCTCACCAGGGACTGTTTTTCAGAAAAACCAGTACCCCTGCACCCGAGTCAGCCAGAGTATAACTGTAACTCCTATAGTATAGAGTCGGGAGTTCACAGGCACCTCTCCTCAGAAAGCAGTACCGTCGTCCAGCGAGCCAGTCATAAGCAGATGCACCACAAGAGAAAACGGCACCCAGAGGAAGGCAGAGAAAAACCAAAGGAGGAACGGCCCAGGCATAAGAGAAAAAAAACTTGTGCCGAAATAGGTTTAGACAAACACAAGAGCATCAAAGGAAACAAAACAGAGATGGAAGCAGGCGAGGTAGATACAGAAAAGCCTAAGGATAGAAAGGAGAAAAAAAGAGACGTTGCCTCTAAGAAAGAGGAGCGTAAGCGTAGAAAGGAAAAAAAGGAGCAAGGCAAAGAAAGGACAGAGGAGGAAATGCTTTGGGATCAGTCTATACTGGGATTTTGACTCACTCTAGCTGGTTCTCCCAAGGTTAAATTGAAAAAGTACTGAGGAGCTTGGGTTGATGACATTCGTGTTCATATCATTTTTCTCACGTGAGCAGGCACTTTAGACAGAGGCCAAGTGAACGGGAAGTAGATGTTCTCCAGCGTGGAAATTAATTTTCCTCATTTCTAAAAGCATTGTTGTAATTTTTCTTACATATAATGTAATTTCCCTTAATGAAAGTGGCTCTTTTATGCATCAGATTGCTATGCTGGTGGAAGTAGTTATCTCTTGGGAGGTCATTTATTTTAAATTGGAGGATTAATAGGCTTTGCAGACTCTATTTCTTGATTGGGTTTGTTTTAATTTAGGGGAGGCATTTTTTTATATTCATCAGTTTATGAAGCAGCTTAGGTTGGTTCCCCACCCCCACCCCCTTTGTTAAATCTAACTTGCAATGTATTTTCTAAAATGGAAAGTAGAAAATGAAATCCATTACAGTAATAATAAGCTTAGGTTACATATACTTTTAAAAGTTTGAAAGTTTATATTCTAGAAGTCATTTTCTGTTCTAAAATGTTTATAATAAAGTGTTCTAATTTCTACATTTTGTTGCCCGTGTCAATGCCCTGTGTTCCCCTTCAACAGTGATTTTTCTGCTGGAAGAGTGATAAGTGAGAAATCTGTCTTCATAGGCAAGCTCCCTTAAGTAGATCACACTTTACCATTGTAAAAATCTTTGCTTATTCTTATCTAAAGCCTCATTTTAGTCTCTCTCATAGGAGGAATGTAGAGGAACCAAATAAGGAATCAGAAAAAGGTAACTATCTTAAGTAAAAATCAGAATCATCAGGCAACTATAGACCAGAGACATTCTGAGGGGAGGAGGAGGGAGAAGGCCCAGGACAGGGTGGGAAGAGCACAAGGGACCACGGTGACAAAGCAGGGGTGAGCTGGTGGTGGGGTTTCCCGGGGAGCCCCACACTGTACAAAAATGAAGGATGGTGTAATGAATGTATTAAAAAAATTAAAAATAAATATAATTTAGAAAGTCCCTTGTTAGGGTAGAAATCTAAATAGCTACAAATTTTCCAAATAGTTGAAGAGAGGGATTTTT
>NW_004567132.1:25353586-25371955 GCF_000260355.1 Condylura cristata | reverse complement strand
AAAGCCAATCTCAAAGACAGTGAGATAATCAATCCATTTTTTAACACTGGGGAAAGACATGGCACTTTAAAAACAAAATTATCTGTTCTTCCCATTTTCTATTCAAGAATACAGCGTTTAAGAGTGTGGGGGAAGGAAATTAACACCTGATAAATTAGTATCTCAACTCTTATTAGCATTCTTAGACTGTGACCTTCTAGAAAGGGAAGCAGTGAACATCAAAACTAAAAATCTAATGTGGCACACCAAGACAGAAATTGGATTATTCCATTTCCTTAATCACCTAATCCTATGAAAAAAATGAACCTAATGAAACACTTGCCTTAAGACAAGACATGTAATAGATTTTCTTGATATTTGTACAAAATGGCAAATACAGGCTAAGGACTATTATCAGATGGATAACTGACTATAACACTAGTCTCCAAGTAAGTGAGACTTTTCTTCCATGGTATTCACAAAGATTATGTTGTGCTACGTTAACACTTTCTCAGCTTTCAAGATAGCTCATCTACTGGTAAAAAGGGAGCCAAAGTAGAGAACTAGTTGACTGTGAATTATTTACCACACAATTACATGCAGATTTTAAAGCCTGATAATTGCAGGTATTGGAAACAATGTGAAGTACCCAGACTTCTAGGGGAGGATTTAAAGCGGTAAGAAATGCCTCTGCAATACCTTTGGTGGTGGTGTGTCTGATAATGCTGAATATGCATGTCATGGAACATGGAAATTCCAACTTCTAGGTAGACACTCTATGGTTACATCAGGAGATGTACATAAGAGTACTCATTGATGATCATGTTTAAAATGGCCCTGGCCTGGAAATATTCAGAATGCCTATGAATGGTTAATTGATCTGTGATTTGTGTGTTTGTATCCATGTATATGTTTCATGGTGTGGAATACCATGCAGCCATGAAAATGAACACATTGTAGTGAAATTCAGTAGTATATTGAGCAAAAGAAGTATATGCACTATGATCTCACTTACATACAATTCAAACAAAAGACAGCTGAAACTAGCATGGAGTGCTCTGGGCCATTGGCTGCTGTGGGGCCAGTGCCTTCATGTTGGGGAAGCTCTGATCCTACAACATTATTTTTCAGGAAGAAAACCTCACTCCCTAGATGGATCTAGGATTCTGGTTTCTCTTGTGGAAGACTGTAAATTGATTTATCTATTTTGAGATCTATACTTAAGTGACAAATTATACAGAAAAGGCAGGATGAATTTACCATAAAAGCCAAACTTGGGCCCTCCCTGGTGGCGCAGCAGGTTAAATCAGCACTGAAAAGCTAAAGCCACTTCAGCATGAGTTCGATCCCTGCCCTGGAGGTGATCCATATGGTGCGGCAGACCTCTCCTGACACGCCTACTGCTCCCCTCAGCAGTGTACTTCGTCAGTCAGCCCGTTCTGCTCCCCACTCTGTCTCTGATGAATCCTCTCACTGTCTCTGCACCTAGGGCCTATACATAAATAAATAAATCTTAAAAATAAAAATAAAAAAAAAAGCCAAGCTCATAAGGACAAGCTAAAATTAGGAGGGAAGGAGCCTTAATTCTCCAGTGTGGGCAGTGTTCTGTTTACTGACCTGAGTGCTGGTACAGTGGATATTTCCTTTGTGATCAGTCATAATTTTTGTGTAGCACACATTTCTACATGTGCGCTGTATTTTATAAATCAAGAGTTGTGTATTTTCTTCTATATTATTTCCAAAGAAACTTCAAAGGATGGATATATAATAATGTTGATTTGGTTATAGATTGTGTTCTGAGATGATGAGCTTAAATGTTCCTAAGTCACCTTGGAAATTGTAATTGGATTTGTTTCCCGGGAGAGCCAGGGGAAGACAATCCCAAATCCTGAGAGAAGGGAGGGGCATGACTTCCTGCTCTGCTCTTTACTGCTGTCTGGGGCCTGGCCAATAAGTCTGAGCGGCAGTGAGGAGGTAAGGACACTAGCGATTCTTCTCCTGGAACCCATAGGAAAACTTGCACCCTGTGCTAGGGTGCAAGATTCTAGACTGGTGAAACTCTGCTCCCTGTGGGGTTAATGGGATTTCTACATATGCAACTTCAAAAGACTTGTAGTCTTGAGGAGGTGAGGGTTCCATCTCTTTGTGGAAAGTTCACTGAGTAAACTAGAGCTGGTGGTGATTCCAGGTAAGAGGTGAACTGAATGTGTTTCTCTTTTTCTTATGTTTGGAGTATTAGTGTGAAGGAAGATAGCTGAGCTGTCAGTAGAAGGAGCTGCTGGGTGGGAAACACTCATAGGATATGGGGTGGCTAGGACACTCCGCCCAGTGGAGGTAGTGTCAGAAGAAGTCAGGGCCCTTCATTTATTTACTCATCAAGTGTTACCAAGCACCTACTGGTGTTAAGTACAATTTGATAAGATGAGAACACAACAGTGAGGAAGGAATCTCTGCTTGTTGAGATGTTTATATATTCAAGCATGGTAAGACAGAAAATGGACCAAGTATTAAAACTGGCGTTGTGTGTTAGATTCTTCCTAGTGTATAGAAACAACATGGGCAGAAATGCCAAATCTCAGGTTTCATCTGAGACCCTCTGAATCTGAGCCAGCGTCTAAACAATATGTAGTGATGGACTGTCATGGAGAAAAATAAAAGCAGAAGGGAGCAGAGGGTATTCTAAAGGTTGGGGAGGCAGGCCATCAAAACTGAGGGAGACTTTCAAGCTAGGGCTTGGAAGGAGTGTGTGGGTGGGGTTAGATAGGTAAGGAGCTTTGCAGGCTTGGAATGGAGGAAGTACAAGGGCCTGAGGCAGGGATATGTCTGCCATCCCTGGAAGGGGACAAAAGCCAATCTCAAAGACAGTGAGATAATCAATCGGACCTATTCTAGGCATTTTGGGGAGTTGAGCAAGGAGGAAATCTGATCAATTTGGGGGAGTGACATAATCCAGGATTCTGTTACATGAAAAGGATTATTCTGGCTGGTGTTTTGGAGATAGCAGGAATTAGGAAACCAGTTAAAAGATGGGGTAGCCCTGACTCAGCAGAGATGAGGTCGGGCTCGGTAGGAGAATTTGGGTGGAGAGAAGGGGTCCGATTCTGGGTCCAGTGTGAAAGCAGGGCAGGCAGAACCTGCTGGTGGCTCTGCCTGTGCCGTGCCAGCTGCAAGGGAGCAGTGGGTGACTCCTGTGAGAAGAAGAAGGGCGGTAATGGAGATAGAGCGCCTGTGGGGAGGGCACCGTCCCTAAGCCTGTCGCAAGTTCTCTTAGCGAGTGGACTAGGCTCTCCTGGGGGAGATCCCTGCAAGAAGTATAGATAAGTACAAAGAGGAGGGACAGAAAAGAGAGTCCAGGCACTCAGAGTGGCAAAGGAGCCTTTACTGGAGCGCTCCCAGCACCGGGGGTGGGGGGGCGGGTGGGAGTGGGGGGTGTTGGGGGGGTGTCAGAGAAGTCGCACCCAGGGCTTTCTGGGATTTGGTCAAGTATGTGGGAGATAGGGGCTGGGTGCAGCTGGACAAGAGATGGGAGGAGGCTGTAGGTGGTTTTAGATCCTTCTCAGTCTGCTTCTGTGCCGCTGTCTCTAGTGTCAGTCAAAGAGTAACACACGGTCAGGTCTCAAGAGCCCCTTCCCTGCCTCCCTAGGGCCCCAGGAACCCATGTATCTCTTGGGTGACCTTTCAATCCCTAAACAAAAGGAATTGTCTTCCATAACTTGATTTCGACTCGGCATTGTTTGCAAGTTTTGCGTTCCACTTTGGTCCAGCCAAGTGCATCTTCATATGAAGCTTCCCAACTAAGAGACCAAAACCAGAGGGCATGAACCCAGGCTTAGGAAGTAGGCAGCAAAGTCAGCCTAGCAGGTGCTTGAAGAAAGGGGTGAAGTTGACTTATATTCTACATTGGTGTAGTTTATCACTTAAATACAAAAGTTGGCCTTGTAGGTAACCCTGGGATGGTCTGAGCTGAGGTTCGGTGGCTGAATGGAATATAGATTTTTAAATAGAGACAGTGGGGCTGGTATAAAGGCAGAGGCCAGAATGGTTGGCTGGGGCCATTTATTAGGGACTCTCTCAGAACAATAGGAAGCAGGGATTTGGGTGTGGGATACCTAATCAGGTTGGCCTTGAGAAGATTCTTCTGACTGCCCCCTGGAGCAGGGCTCAGAGTGGATGACTCTGCTTTATAGTTCAGCAGACCAAGCTTGGTCTGGAAGATGGCAGTGAGGATAGAGGGCAGCATGAAAACTCCTGATATGTTTAGTAAGTAAAATAGGCCGGATTTGATGAATCTGGGAGAAATGCACTTTGGGTTTACATCTGAGTCCTGTGTAAGCAGCACCTGCAGGACAGGAGCTAAAAAGAAGCAGGATGCCCTTCATGTCCACCCATCAGCTTCCCCATAAAACATCCTGCACCTGTGCTCTTTGGCTGCTGGCACTTCCCAGGGCTGTTATTGCATGGGGGGTACGGGTTGGAGGGGGGGGTGCAGATTAAGTTGTTTGCTTTCTGGCCATCACAGGAGACTGTAAGCTTCCCCACCACAGAGAACATGTCTGTTTAGTTCCCGTGCCAAGTTCACCTGGCTCAGTGAACTTACTCAGTATCATGGGCAGGCAGAGAACTCGCCATTTCACATGCATGTGACACACCATTGTAACAGGGTGGTCCCTAGGAAAAAGGGAAGTTCCAGGTTCCCTGCCCCACCCAGAAGGAGGGTGGAGCTGAGCAGAGAAAAAGGAGGGAGAAGGGAATGAAGCAGGATGGAGAAGGAGGAGACCTAAGGAAGCTCATGGAGCAGCAAGCATGTGATGAAGAAACCGGGCTTGTTTCCTGACCCTGGACTGGTTAAGGCAGATGTGGGTGAGATACCTGTAGGGAGGTGACTATGGCAGTGTTTATATTGATTTTGATTTTGCTCTTTTCCCCTCAGATTTGTCTGGCCATGTCTGACCCTTTTCCATGGGTCCCGGCCAGAAGGTGCTTTAGTCTTGTGGCAGCTTTCAGGGCTTGCTTTGGGCCAATCTCTTTTGGGTTGACTTTTGCCCACAAGGGGATGGGTCACTTCAGGTGTTTGATTTAGAAGTTAAATTCTTTGTGTTCCGTATTGTATATTTACTGTATTAAAGTCCATTTTCATTAAAGTTTTGTATGTTTTGTCTTGTTGTGGCGGATGACAGAACCCACTTAGAGCAGGCAGGTTTTGGGGCTGCAGGGGTGCCTCTCTCCCCCTGTTCTGGAACAGATTTTGGGTGCCCTATAACACTATGACCCGGTAAAAATAAGACACGACGCACATCAACACCTGAGTATGTGATGAGCTGGGCACCAATGCACATGCGCTAGTTATGACTGGGCAAGAGCACTATGACCCAACCTGTGTCTATGAGTGAGTCCCCCGGAGTGCTGGCTGCCCTCCCTCTCGGCTGGGACCTGGGCTCTTAGCCACCGTTCCCCAGGAACAATTCTTTGTTTTCTGCTTTTTCGTAAGTCCTTATCCATCCATATTGAGAAAGTAACCCAAGGCCTCTCTAAAATTCTATTTCACCTCACCAGAACTCAGGATCAAGTTACAATCTTCCGCAAGTAAAACTGGAAGCCCTAGGGGGTGAGGTTTTCCTTCTAAAGAATACTGGGTTAGGATCAGAACTTCCCAAGGTTGGGGGTACTGGCCCCACACCCCGCAATGGTGCAGAACATTCAGTGCGTGCAAAACACTGCAGCTTTGCTGGCCAGAGCTGAAAGTTAGAAACCAACTGAACTTGCAGAGATTTAATTTTTATCTAAAGCATGATCCATGTCTGTTTGGCACACCAAGCTGACCTTTTAAAATTGAGGTAGATTCTTCATGCACAGGAAAAGAACATGTGTCTAAATACTGGTTTGGGAAGAAAAGTTGGGTTGCAGATTAGAATGTACAGTCTGACCTCATACTTGCTGCATTGGTTAGGTCAAATTCTGCAGTAATATATTATCATCTCCAGTAACTATCTCCGAAGCGTGGGAGCAGGGGATTTGATATCATCATGTGTACAGCTGCTAGGATTTATTTTTTTATTTTTAACATAAACATGTATCTAGCCTGATTAAATAGAAAGACAAAACAAAAAATGTTTTTGGAGACAAGTTCTCAGAATAGACCACCAGTAACGTATTAAATGCCACTGGCTCTTAATCCAGCATCCTAAGGAGAATATTAAGTCACTGACCAGCTGTTCTGTACTCAGACCCCTTCCAAGCCCCCCACTGGTAATCATTCTGATTAATCTTCACAAGACCCACAAGTTGGTACCAATATTGGAATGGTTAAGAAAAAGGCTCTGGACCCTTTTGGCCTGAGTTTAAATCTTGGCGTTTGCACTTTCTGACTATGTGACCTCAAGTAAATTACTTGAACTCTGTAATTCAGTTTCTTTCGGAGACTCTTTGTCCCTGATCACGGATTATTGGGGGGCAGAACTGACAGGGTCTCAAGGTGGGAACAGCATCGGCAAGTGGAGATTCCTAGAGAAAGAGGAAAAAGGGGGAAAAAAGGGGAGCGGGCGCGAGGAAGACACGGGAATGGGAGTTGGGTGCAAGTCTTCCTGCTCTGCCTTCAGCAGAGGTTTATTATATACATTTCAAGCTGGCTGAGGGGTATATTAGCATATGAAAAGGACTGAGATCACAATCACCTTTTTTTCTAAGAATAGTCTGGGGTCATTTTGACTTTTACTTGAGATTATAACATTTTTAAAATCAATCTATCAAGGTTAAAACAGGTACATAGATTCACAAAGTTTAAGACTAATATTACTATATTTACCACAGTGAAGATTAACCAAAATAAAATCCCTTAAACATTATCTCTCACTTAAAAGCTTTCATTCTCATAGAGACATCCTAGGGGGTAAAGTAAAGTAAGGGCAGGAAGAGGAAATTTCTTGTAAATCAAATTACGGTAAGGTTCTTTGAAAAACTTGTTAGAAAATTTAATTGAATTTTTTTGAAGTCTAGGTGGTAGAAAACCTGATTAACTCTGAATAGGCAACTTGGGTGAACTTCCATATCTAAAGACTAGAAGGCAGGAAGTTTGAGTGGTTCTTTAGAAACTGAATAAAAGGCTAAGTGAGATAGTAGAGTGATGTGGTTTGGGTTTTCCTCCCTCTGGCAGTGAGAGAGACTTTACAGTAACAGCCATTTGTTTTTATTAATCAGCCAGTTGTCAAATCACTTTTGACATCAAGAGGAATTTCTCACCCTGGTGCAGTACTTGCTTGTCAGGGCCAGGTAGCTGGTAAACTGCAGCTGAGGCATCCAACTGTAAGCTGAAGGTTGCTCAGAATATTTTGATATTATGATTATACAAAAAAGGGAGGTCATAACATAAGTTAGCGTGGAAAGTCTGATTTTTCAAGCATTTCCCCTCCATCCGTATCGTGTCTGTCGACAGAGGTTGCATAGCTTGTGTCAAGTTTCCTCCTTTGTAAAAAGGATTCATGGTAGGTCCATATTTTAGCACAATAAATGGTATCTCCTACTCTTATTTCACCCTACCAATGACATTTAAATACGTGTGGGTGTATATATGTGTCTACATATATGTATGTGTGTGCAGTGTGTATATATGTATATATGTATATATACATTCACCCATACAGTAGTGTATGGGTGAATGTAAGAGTATTTGATGATTTCGACTATTTCTTTTTAGTGCATAAGCACAGAAACTGTCCTAAAGAATTTACAGATGAATTTAATTTGCTTAATGTTCCCTTTCTATTTTTTGAAGATAATTCTCTTACTTTTATTATACAAATAATAGTACTTATGGGAAAAAAAGTCACAAAGAACAATTTAGTAATAAATTCACAAGCTTGTGGATAACCTGTGATGAATGTCAAGTATTATGTATTTCTAGATCCTCAAATTTGCATTGCTGTACATCTTTTTTTCTTTTACCTCCTTATATTTTATGATTCTTAGGCTTTGTTACCCAAAATATACATTTTCAACATCAGTGGCTACACTGTATTTGCAGTATTCAATATAATATTCTCTCAGAAATTTGAGAGGCTGACCTTTTCAAGGGCAAATACTACATTAATAGCAAAATAATATATTTAACAGAAAGTTTTTCCTCTATCTTCCTTAGCAGAATTTCATCCATACTCAATACAATGGAAAATTCTAAGATTTATGATTCTTTTCAAAATGAACTTCAGGATTATATTAGAAAGCAAAGAGCCAGAGGATTACAACCGGAAGTTTGCTTTAGAAAAGTGACCAATGACACATTGGACAGAGAAATGGGCCACGCTGGACACACACCTCTAATGCTGGAGCAGAGATGTTCCTTCAGGAGCTTCTACAGTTTCGCCAGTTCCTACGAAAGACTGACGACAATGGAGAGCCAGTTACCAACTTGTTCCAAAATTCATCACTCCAGGCAAAACCTGGGATCTCTGTTCTACCATCAGAAAAGATACAACCATTTCTCCAAGAGCCCTCAGCATCCACACCCCTCTGTGCAAGGAAAGAACACCGGCCCCCCAGCACCACCACATAGTGGAAATGCCAGCTGCCTTTTGGAGGACCACCCCAGTGTCCACTGGGCAGGAGGTGAAGGTCAAAGCCAGAGGAGAAGGTCCAGAGAAGAGGGGGTCAGAAGACGTCCCCAGAAGGAGCAGGGTGAATTCAAGAGGAAGCTCCTTGCAAATGGAGAGTCCCACAAAGAGAACAGGAAAAAGACCGAGGTGGAGCCAGACAACATAGACAAGCCCAAACACAGAAAGAACAACCAGCTTCAGTGCTGCACAAAAAGAAGGCCCCATAGAGAGAAGAAGCAACCGGCCGAAGAAAGTGTGGAGGAGAGAGACTTGTGGGATGAAGCTGTGTTAGGAAGTGGTTGCTCCTTTGGGGACTCGAAGCCTCCATATTAAATCACTTGAATCTACTGGAAAGGCTGAACACTGAAGAAATTCAGTGGCCACCATGTCAAAGAAAATGAAATCATATCCTACCTCAAACTGTTCAGCTATAAGCCCAGATGGTTTAAACTTCTACATGTAAAAAAACATGAAAGTACCAGAAGACACTTAGGAAAATAGTTTTTGATCTTCATGTATAAATAGCTGTCATAAATATGAGGTGTTAACCAGGGCCATAGAAAAAATAATAAATGTAATTGCAGGACGAATGAAAATCCACATAACAAGATTTTGTTGTAAATTTTTAAAAAGCAAATTAAAAGAAAAGTACTGTGCAAACACGTAGAACAGCCCCAGAAATATACACAGTCTATTGATAACTACTTCTGGGTGCAAGAGCTGAGTGCGTGGAGAACAGAATGAAAGATGGACTAACTATTCAAAGTAACATTTATCTGCTTTTAATTGTGTACTGTATGAGGCTAGTAATCATTTCAATGAGTATTTTTCAAATCAAGCAACATATTGAAAATATTTTCAATACTTCATGTTGATACCTCTTCTGCCACCCTTTTAGCTCAAAGTAGCAGCTTGCCTTGGCTTTGGGAAAACCCCCCTGCAGACTTCTCCGTTGCCAACTGTCTCCATGTTAGTCTCGGCCAATAGGGGGCGCAGGAGAGACACGGTAAGCTGGGAGCAGGAGGAAAACCCGTTCCTTGCTTATCCCAGGTTGGCTTGTTTGTCACTGTTGGCTGTGTGACTGGTGGCAGCTACATTCGCTCTACAAAGTCTGAATCTCAGTCATGCTGGAGACCTCTCTCCCAGGTTTCTCGGTTCTTTCACTGTTTGCCCTCCTCAAGCGTCCCCAGTTCTAAAGCGTGACCTAAAGGCCAGTCCTACGCTCTTCCTGTCTTTGTACCGCTCTCCATCTAAGAATGGTTTTTCCTTTGAACCCCATCTAAGTTCGATATTATTACAACATGTCTTTGTACCGCTCTCCATCTAAGAATGGTTTTTCCTTTGAACACCATCTAAGTTCGATATTATTACAACAAAATGCATCTCATTCTCTCATAAAGAATTTGATTCCAAAGTTTGTACTTGATGACTGTATTTTTAATTTTCCTTGACTGTCTCATGTCACAAAGCCTAAAAAGCTTTCCAGTCCTTGCTGAAGAGTTTCTTTATACCCCTTTTGGTAGTAACTAACTCCTCGGTTGCCAAAAAAAAAAAAAAATTATATAAGCATTTATTCTTACATCTTGCAATTCCACTTTTAACTCTACACTTTTTTCTGGAATACACTCCCACAAAAAGAAACAACAGGTAGGCAAAGTTAATAGTTGCAGTATTATTTGTCATACAAAAGTTTGAAAAATCCAAACACAACCATTGTTTGCTTAGATTGTGAACAACTGGTTGAATATGGTACACCCACACATGGGCTAGATTAAAGAAAAAGAAAAGTCTTGCTTTAGAATGAATTCTAGATTATGGAAACTTGGAACCCGTTGATGTGGAAAACTGGAAAAATATCCTGAAAACTAAAAAGAAATAACCTATAAAAGGTGGGGGAGAAGAAACGGGAAAGAAATCGAAGCAAAATGTCTCTGATTTTGAATTTCTAAGACAATAGTAGCCAAAAAAGTAAAAAGAAGAAAGGAAAAGAAGAAACGCTGGCAGAAAATGTTGAAACAATTACCTTCACTCTATGTAGGATAGTCGTGTTGTTACACAGACTACAAACTTGTTCTTGGGACTTTTGAGCATAGGACTCTGAAAAAATATCTAATGTGACATATACATGTATATATATCCTAGTGATGAAAAAAAACTGGGTCTTCACCTTAACTCAGTAGTTTATAAATAATGGTAATATTGTGGTTTTGAAACTATATTATGGATAACACAAGTATTTTAATGTTACAATTAACAAAAACTTTCAGAATAAGAAAATTTAGATACAACTATAAGATCAAGAAAGTTGAGGCGAGACTATAAGGCAAATACAGGAGAAATATCAATTTGAACAAATGATGTTTAAAATAAATGTCCAAGATCTGCACTAAAGATCCTATAAGCACCAGAGTGGCCAATTGTCCACCATCTTTTATTAGTTAATCCTTTATAGGTAATTTTCTGTGCTTAAATTACGGTTTATTTGTGATCTGGCCATAATAGATGAAGAGTTTGTACTACTAAATAAGATAAAAAACAGCCCAATAGTAAATAAACATTTACGTATTCATTTTGTCTCCAAATATAGAGTTTCAGTCATGGATTTAGGGGCTAAGATAAGATAGAACAGATACAAAGCAAATGAAGGAAGACAAGGAAGGATGGAGGGAGGCTTTGTTCGTGTGTAACAGGGAAATGGTTTCTGGAAGAGCTTGGAATCTTACAGGTTGTAAGAATTGAGACAGGCGAGCCTGGTATTTTGTTCCCGTTTATCAAATGAGAAAATCAAGATCTCAGAGGCTAGAAGCACCAAGTAATTATTCCTTTCAAGACCCTCTGAAACCTGGCCTTCTGCTCTTTCCACCTACCTTTGTTTCCAAGTGTTGATTTCAGGCAATATATTGACACATTAAATGATACAGAAGAGAAGTTTCTCCCTCAGTTCTCTGTCCTTTTAGAACTGTGCTCTGCTAAGAGAAAGTCTCCATTGCTATGTGCTTTTACATCATTCTTTAGAACAGTTTATTTCCCCTGCTGACTTTAGCTTTTGTTTGCATTGCATTTAATTTACAGTTACCTCATGATTATGGATGCACAAATCCTGAACAAAATACTAGCAAAGCAAAACCAACTACATATTAAAAATATTACACCTATGATGTCAGGACAATTTGATAGCCACATGTAAATGAATGAAATTGAACTTCTACTTCACACCTTATATAAAAATTAACTCAAAATGCATCAACAGGGAAAAAATAAAATGATAATCCACAGCGATCCTCATCTATAAAAATGGATTCTGAGATATGACACAATTGCATATGCAACAACAACAAAAGAATAGGTAAGTTAGACCTCAAATAAAAAAGTTTTGTACATAAAAGAACATTATCAACAAAAGGAAAAGCAGATTGGCAATATGGGAAAAACATATTACAAATCATACATCTTAAGGGTCTAATATCCAGAATATACAAAGACCTTTTATAATTCAACAACAAAAAGACAAACCCCAATTTTTTAAATGGGCAAAGGATTTGAATAGACATAGAAAGGAAAAAATACACAAGACCAACAAACAGATGAAAGGTTTTTCACATCATTAGTCACTAGGGGAAAAAATAAAAACCACAATTAGCCACTTTTTTATTTTATTTTATTTTTTATACAAAGGTTTATTTTTACATCATTTTGTACATTTTTTTTCCATCTCAATTGTAATCCCTGTGGGTTTCCCATCACCAACTCACCCATGTGCCATCACCATAATCCCATGCATTTCCCTCCCCACCCCCCCATTTTTGATCCCATTCCCCACTCCACCCCGGCAAAATGTCTCTAGTATATGGTTGTAGCCACTTTTTTAAAAAAGGAAAGAGCAAACAATGGCAAGGATGTGGGAAATTGGAAGCCTTGTGGTGGCAGGAATGTTAGATGGTACAGCTGTCATGGAAAATAGTTGTGTATTTCCTCAGAGGGCTAAAAAACATAATTCCAGGCCCTCCCTGGTGGCGCAGCCCGTTAAAGCACAGCACTCAGAATCCAAAGCCGCTTCCTCATGAGTTCGATTCCCGCCTGCCCCGGAGGTGACCACATGGCGTGGCAGACCTCTCCTGACCCGCCCGCTGCTCCCCTCAGCAGTGTACTTCGTCGATCTGCCTGTTCTGTTTCCCACTCTGTCTCTGCTGAAGCCTCTCGCGGCCCCTGAGCCTCTGGCCTGTACCCTGGTTCTGTATGCACAAATAAATAAATCTTTAAAAAAAAAAAACAAAACATAATTCCTTGAAATAGGCCCAAAAAAACTGAATAAACTGAATACAGATACTCAAAAGTATACCCATATAAGAATTTTTATAGTGGGTTTATTTACAATAGTCAAAAGATAGAAGCAACCCGATGCCCGTTGTATAGTCTCTATATCTAACATAAGAATTAGGGAGAAATTTCTTTCTTTATGGTCACTAAATATTATCCTATTAATCTTATCTAAAAAAACCTTACTATGTGAAAAAAGGGTTGGGGTGAAAGAGGAAAGAGTAGGAAAACTTATTATTTATAATTTTATTACTTAAAACAAAACTATGTTACTTAAAACTATAGATCTTTTATTGGGGACTGGGCAGGAATTATTACAGCCTTTGGTCCCCAGAATTCATGGACTGTGACATGTCTCTCATTCTTGTAGGACCTAGACTTGTGCCAGCCCTCTCAAGCAGAGAAATATTAATTATTATATAACGTACTGTGCCATTCTGTGTACAGTGCTATTGTCATTAAACCAATCAATCCAATCAAGTAATTATTGATTTTATATTGAATGTATATTTGGACAATAGCTATGCTTCTTGGAAACGGCCATAAACAAACGAAAAGAATCCAGCAAGAACCAGCTGTGGAATATCCTGACTTTTCAGGATTTTTGCCCCCACATCAGGACCTTATCATACAACGTGGCCCTCGCCACTCAGACCTTAAACTGAATGTCAGTCACTTAACTTCCTTTCATCCCTCACAAGTGTTCGTATGTCCCTGAGGGTAGCGTCCCGAGACGCTCTTGGCCACCCCAGGCCTGCCTAGCCCAGGACACCCAGGAAGCCCAACACCTACTAATAAAGACCAGAAGTGAGCCTAGTTGGGCCGGGCTCCGCCACCCTCTCCTGCAGGGTCGCCCTGATCTCGCTAAGCCTCGGGCTCACAAGGAGTCGCCTCCCAGTCCTGACCGCCTGCAAAGGCACGACATGATCGACTTAATTCTTGGCACACTTCAGCGCTGTCCCCTCCTTTCTAGAAAGCAGGGGATCCAAGTGGCTTTTAGGAATTGAAGCCCAGACCTTTGAGGTGCGAGGAAGATGCGAGCGAAGATCCGGCGCTCGGCGCCCCAGACTCCCGCCCCGGCCCCACGGGCCCCTCCCCGCTCCCCCGCTGCCCCCTCCACCCCCATCCGGACGGCCCCGCCCGTCCAGTTCCCCTCCCACCCAGAGCCGGGGCCGCCGCTGCCGAGCCGGCTGGGACAGGTGTCTGGCGCCCAACATGCCGCGGCGACTCTGGCTCCTCCTAGCCGCGCAGTTCGCAGGTAAGCTGGGGAGACCCGCTGTGTCCGCGATCTGGCGGGCTTCTGTATCAGACGGGAGAAGAGCCATAGAGTGGGGCTAGGCAGGGCTGAGGGGATAGGCAGGGCTGAGGGGAGAAGAAACACAGCCCTGAGCCCGGATTGGGGGACACTGGGGAGAAGGGGCAGCAGGCGCAGTCCCGGGAAGTGGGAAGAAACCCCATCCGAGGGGCAGGGGGTTCATTAGCCCAGGGGGCCCGGGACTGAGGCCACCTCTCCCCAAAATCCTGGGTAGCGGAGAAGTCCCTCTGGAGAAGAGAGGAAGAAGGGTGGTGAGTGAGAGGAAGGGAGGGAGGTTGGGGGAGGGAGAATGCCCTTTTCCAGAGGCCCTTCGGGAATGGTGCCCAGGGACCGAGCAGGATTCGTTCTGGCTTTAATGCCCCACGCTTGGCCCCGGGTTCCGTAGATACATTTTCATTACTTCCGGGTAAGTCCGCAAACACCAGGCTGTGACCAATTCTTGGATAGGTACGCCATAATACCCCCTCAAGACTCCCGGTGTCCCCAGTATTCCCTGTGCTCGGCGGGGTGTGGAATAGTGTGCTCCCCGAGCAAGTGGTGTTGGGGTATAGTGGAGTCTAGGCTGTTCTCCCACGTAGGCCAGCCAGACTGTGAGAGAAGCCGCTCCACACCCCAGGGTGCCCACTGCCTGTGGATGGTTGCTCTGAGGCCCAGGCTGTGGATTCTGTCAGGGGGCAAAAGACCTGCCAGCCCCAGGCTCACCCAGTGAGTTCAACAGTCTTAATAGAAGCAAGTCTAGGCCTTTGCAGTTACTAGAGTGCGCCCATCATTTTAGAAACATTCCTTCTGAGAACAGAAATGCTGAGAAGTCCAGACCACTGTGTGGCCAGGCCTGGCTGGGTCCAAGACAGAAGGGTCCCGGACACAGCCGGCTGTCAGATCTTCAGGGGATGGAAAGCAAGTGGATTAGAGCGAGTCGTGGAGGGTCTCAGCAAGGAAGTGTTTGTGTCCGGCCACAGGAGGGGAAAATGTAAAGACAGCCTGAGGCCCCTTCAAGGAGTCGCTTCTGGGCTTTCTTAGAAAGGCTTCAGAAATCTGTGTCTTCTGCCCCCACGACGTTCACGTGAGCACACTATCACGACTCCACATGTGACTTTCAGGGCTCAATTCCTTAGTCCAGAGAGTGACTCAAAGATCCAGGTCGGAGTCTCAGCCTGGTTTGAATCTAGATCCTCCATGTACAAGCTGTGTGACTGAAGCATGTCCTTAACCTTTCAGAGACTCGGTTGATGTGGAAAACAGACGTAAGGTGAGGATGAGATGAAATAATGCAGGGGGAAGCTCAGCAGGGTTTCTGAAGTACTGTCGTTATCAGTTCTAATTATCTCTCCTAAGCAGTTGGTAAAGATCCTCTCCACAGTCAGTATGCTGTTTGGGGGAAAATAAGAAGGCCCCATTCAGTTTTGATGCCAGTGAAAGCCCCGAGTGGCCTATGAATGGAGTGAAAAAGTCAAGTTCATTTCATCAGCGCTAGAGAAGGCCACGGTGGGGCCCTGGGACCTGCGATGCGGGAACAGGCACATGGTTAATGTGGACCTCGATTTCATGCATTGAGTTGACTCTTCTAGGAGAAATGCACACACTTCGGCCTCCTGAGCCCACCCATGTCTGTCCCACTCTGGACCTTGCTGCCTCTGAATCACTGGCTTAGCTGCCCCACAAATTCCATTAGTCAGAGCTTTGGTGGTCTGGCTGTGTAAGCCAATTCCTCTCCCAGAGAACTTATTTGCCGCCAGTAATGATCCCCATGGCCTGTTATCTACCCCTTTGCATGCTTTACAGTTTGAGTATGCCGTCTTGGACATTCTAACCCTCCAAGGCCGACAGGACAACGGCATGAAGCTGCCCTCCTTTTGCAGGGAGGAAAAAGGCTAACCATTCTGAGGTTCCACAGTGGGGTAAGGCAGAGGCTGGGTTCAAGGCCAAGTCTGGGGGCTCAGTTCTGATTGTCCATGAACAGCTGGTGCTGCCTGCCTAAGGCCAAAATGGTGCTCCACAATACTCTGGCCAGGGCTCTTTCTGATGGTCTCTCTTCCTTTCTTCTTGTAGCACTCCATGGTGGCTTGGTGCTCCATCAGGTCTCTGGGTCCCTAGTGTATCAGACTGGTCGAACAGTGACACTGACCTGTGAAGTCAAAGGTTCCTCCAGTAACACCCCCATCCACTGGCTGAGACAGCACCATGCCCAGAGTGAAAAGCGTCATTACGAGTTCCTGGTCACCTGGGACCCAAAAAAAAAAACTGTATATGGCGAGAAGGCGGAGAAGGAGAGGCTGAGTGTATCTGGTGGTGGGAAATCTCCCACTCTCAATATCACAAAAGCAAAACCTGCTGACAGTGGCACCTACTTCTGCATGACTATCGGGAACCCCGAACTGACCTTTGGGAAGGAAATTCAGCTGACTGTGGGTAAGAATCTGGCTTTGTGCTGACCATAAACATGGACCACCGACTGTGTGCCCCGCACGCAGGAGCACTGGGGGCTTTCGGTGAGCCCCACTGTGCAGGAGGGGTTGGCATTCATGGGTGTTCTTCAGAAGTGCCTCACTAATGCTGCCAAGCTTAGTACTGCTAAGATAGTACTAAAGGTACTGTCTTAGTACTGTGCCATAAGAGTATGATTTCTGTGGTAGATGGCCTCAGTTTTCTCATCTGTCTCATGGGACTATTGACGGCTTCCATGACTCTTTCCAGCCCTTACGGGCCATGGGGGTCATTACAGGCAGTTCCTCAGGAAAGGAATGTAAGCCATTACCCAGTTGCTTAGTTCCACAGGCCTAGGAGCATCGCTGCTCTTGGGAGAGGACAGCGTTGTCGTCCACGCACAGCAGGTCGTCCTGTATCCGATGGCTGCATGGCTGAGTGCTCAGGCCTGGTGGTGACCTCAGCATCTCCACTGAGTGTGCACAGAGTAAGAAGGTCCTCCCTTCCCGGACCTACCCAACAAGAGGATTTCTAGGGCTAGTGGAAGTCACACACCCTCTTGATCTGTACGAATAAAACTCACACCAAGAATTACAGGAAGCAAGGAGACTTCAAGCTCCTGTAAATCTCCCTGTTGGTCAGGTTGCTTCCCTCCCTGGCCTCAGTTTTCTCATCTGTCTCATGGGGTTGTTGATGGCCTCCATGACCTCTCCAGCCCTTACAAACTGCAGTTCCTCATGAATGAGGAAGCAGGTCCAGTAGAAATATATTGTGAGCCACAGATGCAATAATTTTTTTAATTAAAAAATAGAAAGAAACAATTGAATTAATTAATTAATTAATTAAACAATTAATTGAAATAATCTATCTAACCCAGTGTATCAGCATTATCATTTCAACATGTCGATTTAAAAGTTATTACTAAAATAGTTTACATTCTCTTTTCACACTGTTTGGTGTCGGTGTTACACATACACATATCACACATCTCGACACAGGCTGGCTGTATTTCACATGCCCGGTAATGGCGAGTGGCTGCCATTTAGGATAATGAGGATTAAGCTATCATGGGTACAAAGGACTCACAGGAGAAATTCTCAAAGGCATTAGCCATGCTCTAGTTTACCCCGTGTCAGGGCCACTGCGAACCCCCTGCGGGGCTCCCTGTCCTGCTCCTGATCAGCTGGGCTCTTCTCAGGTTGGGACCCTGAGAGTGGCAAGGGACTCTGGGAATGAGCCCACACAGCATGGCCAGAGGCAAAGACAGCTGGGGGTAGCAGCGCAGTGAGGAAGACCAAACCCAGAATGATAACCTGCCACTTCTTGTCAGACTCCAGTCTTCAGCCAGGAGGTAGGGGTTGCAGGTGGAGGGTAAGATCTTTAGGCAAGAAGGTAAGGCAGGCATTGAAGGTACGTCAATTGATTCCTGTACTGAAAATTGGGTTTTGGTTTTGGAGGGTTCGGATTTCGGTTTGCCTTCTTATTTTTTGTGTCTATAACACCCACATCTTCCCACTCATGAGATTTCAGGGTTCAAGGAAGGTGAGTGATAGTATAAGCAAAACTGGCATGCAAAAGTTCCCCACTTCTGCCACCACCCATTTTCTTCTAACACTGATATTTCCAAACTTCTCATTCGGCCCAGCTCCCAGAACTGCCTGGAACTGCCAAACCATCTATGTCCCTAGGGCCCAGCCTCCTGCCAGAGGTAGAGGCAGCATATTTTTTTTTTAAAGATTTATTTATTTA
>NW_004567132.1:25346622-25352926 GCF_000260355.1 Condylura cristata | reverse complement strand
TTTTTTTTTTTTTAAGGTAAGAAGGTGTAGGTTTTAACTGGGTGCCAGGTGGTCAGGAAGAATCAGGGGACCTGGCTCTGGGCAAGAAGAAGTTAAAGTCTCCCCACCATCCACCACCAGACCAGGCCACTGTGTCCAGCCAGGCACTGAGCAGGTTCTCTGGCAGACTCAGCACTGTCCATGGGTCTTCCCATGCACGCATGATAGGATGGACTGTTCTCGGGCCGTGAGCGTTAAAGGAGGTAACAGGAAGCTGGCGGAGGGCCCAGCTCCTCACAGCTTCGGCCCTGTGACCTTTTCCCTTATATTGGTTTCCCTCACACTCTGATGACCATGGAGGCTTGAATCAAACTTTTTGTTTAACTTTTTGTCAGAAAACATTTGCACCAGAGGTGGTGTGGTAGAATGGGAGTCTAGAAGTCAGTCTTTACACTCAGGCCCCATGCCTGCTGCTTACAGCCTTTCCAACTCTGGACAGGCGGTTTCAGCTCTGCGTGCAGGCCTTCTCAGGGATGCGATGTGGAAAATAGTTCCTGCCTCCAACAGTCAGTCAGCCTAAGCTGCGCGCGTGGTATAGACACTAGCTCATGGCAGAGCTCAGTGTGTGTTGATTCTAGTTAGTTGTTTCTTACAGAAACTTCATGAAGCAGACAGAGCAAATCTTCGCTTTCTAGGGAGGCTCATGTTGCTGAGGTGCTTCGTGTCACTTTTCATATGGAAGATGCCAGCCTCAAAATGACCAGTTCCTTGGCTGCCTCTCCCTGCTCCTCTCGACATGACAGTTTCAGTTTATGGTGTCTCCCATTCCTTCTCCTCCACTTCACAGAAATGATTTCAGCGATATGGCCTTCTCAGCTCACAAAAGCAAGGGTTAGGTTTGGCCACCGTAACTCACCCCTTCCTCAGCCCCTCCGAGCCCCGGTCTCTGCACTTGTCCTGTGCACTGGCCCATTGCCCTGCCCCAGGCTTCTTCATGTGACACTGAATTAGATAGAAAGAGAAGAGCAACCCCCTAGGAGTCAGGAGAGGGTTTGGAGGCTTTAGCCCCGGCTCTCCACTGGGGGCGAACACCTCCTTGTTGGCATTCCCTTTGAAATGAAAGGTTGAGACTAAGCCAGAGTCCCTCCAGCCTGATAATTCCAAGACACTTGAAAGGAAAACAAATCCCCAATTATGTAGCTTGTATGAAATGTGCAGAAAAGGCACCAACTCCTCTGGCCTGGTCTGCTCGCCCAGGCATTGGCAGGGGGAGCTGAGGGGCTGTGCACGCGAGGGCTCAGACACTCGGACTTCAGCTCAAGGCCTTTGGCTGATGGGAGCAACATCTACTGCACACTGGGACATGCTGCTGCCCCCATACTTCTCACAAGGCGGAGAGAGCGGTGGGAGTCATCTTTAATTCAGCGGTGTGGAAACGGGACAGACAAGTGATAGGACTCAGCCAAGTTGCACAGCGTTTTTTAGGTGTTCTGGGGCTCTGTTTGGGCCTGTGTGGCTCCACACCCCTCTCTCCAGCATATCAAGCTGACCCCCACCCCAAGTCCTCAGACAGATCTGAGAACTGGGAAGTAGATAAAAATTTCTACCCAAGGGGATTGCAACTGAGATGATAAAATGCACAAAAATATGTAAAAATAAACTATTACAAAATTTTAAAAAAATTCTAAAGCCCTGTAAAGCAGTTGAGGGGATAGTGTTGAGGACTTTTGTACCTGAATTCAATTCGTAGTTTTAAGCTTTGTCTCAGTGGCCACCTGCTGTCACCTGGCTCAGATACTTGTTTTGCTTACTTTCTGTAGTTGACATTCTCCCCACCACTGCCCGGCCCACCCAGAAGTCCACAACCAAGAAGAAGCCATGCAAGTTCCCAAACTCAAGGAGGCAGAAAGGTGAGTTCTCACTGAACCCTTAGAAATAAAGCAAACATTCACTCCCTTCCTTTGAAGACAGGTGAGAAGGAAATTCTACCTCTCCTCCCCTTCTCTTACCCTCCCTCCCTCTCTCTATCCTACTTTTCTTCCTTCCCCAACTCTTTCTAAGTATGGACTATCTAGCTTGTTTTTCTGACCCCAAGCTGGAGTCAGAAGGGAATCTGAGCATCAAGGCAACTCTACCTCACAGTCTAGTGGGGGACTCCCTCACATAGCATCACAGGACAAAACTTGCGGGAACGTTGCAAGCAGCCTTCTTCATAGCCACAAAGTCAATACAACTCAAAGTCCACCAGCTAATGAATGGGTTAACAAAATACAGAATATCCGTACAATGGAATGTTTTTTGCCATAAGGAGAGAAGTGATGATAAATGCTGTACCATGATAAATCCTTTAACATTTTTATTGAGGTATAATTGACAAATAATATTAGATTAGCTTCAGGTATACAACATAGTGATTCATATTTGTATGCACATGGAATGACCATCCCAGTGAGTCTGCTCAATATCCATAACTTCACATAGTTATAAATATTATTTTACTGTAAGAACTGCTAAGATCATCACTCTTGACAAATATGCCGTAGAGCACCATTAACAATCATCACCATGCTGTACATTAGGTCCCCAGGATTTAGTCATTTTTATACCTGAAAGTTTGTACTTCGGGACTCCATCTATTTCTCCCATTTCTTGTCTCTGACAACCACTCACACACAACCACTGTTCTATGTATCTATGAGCTTGGTTCTGTTTGTTTGTGTAGGTTTATTTTTTAGATTCCATGTATAAGTAAGAACGTAGTACTGTCTTTCTCTGATTTATTTCATTTACCATAATACCCTTAAGGAAGCCCATCAATGTTGTTGAAAGGCAGGATTTCTTTTGTTTGATCACTGAATTCCATTTTACATACACATGTACCACATCTTTTTTTTTAAAAAAAGAAAATGATTGTATTTATTTATTTATGATTGCATAGGCCAGAGGTTTGGGATGTAGGGAGAAGAGTCACCAGAGACAGAGTGGGGAGCAGAATAGGCGAGTTATCTGAAACTGAGGGGAGCAGCAGGGCCAGGAGAGGCCTGTTGCACCATGTGGGTCACCTCCCTGACCTGGGACTGAACTAGTGCTGCAGTGGCTGCAGATAGCTTCTCAGTGCTGTGATTTAACCTGCTGCACCACCAGAGAGGGCCCCCACATCTTCTTTATACAGCCATCCACCTATAGATACTTAGGTTGTTTCACATATTTGCGATTACAAATAATGCTGCAATAAACATGGGGCACAGATGTCTTTTTGAATTAGTATTTTCACTTTTTTCGGGTAAATACTGAATCATTTTATTCTTAACTTTCTGAGGAAACTCCATACTGTTTCAGTGTGCATAAGTGCTGAAAATATTAGCAGGAAAAGGAGCTAGTCACAAAAATATATATATTATTTGATCCCATTGATATAAAATGTCCAAAATAAGACATGTCATGAAGACAAAGTCGACTGGTGGTTGCCCAAAGTATGGGGCCTGGGGAAGGACGAGGAAGTCACTGTTAATGGGTGCAGGGTTTCCTGGGGGGTGAGATATTCCTAAAGTTAGATTGTGGTGATTGCGTACAACACCCAAACTCTAAATTATGCACTTTAGTGAGGTGATTTTTACTATGTGTAAAGTATGTATCAGTAAAGTTGTTAAGAAAACTAAAACCCAATCCAAAACCCAGAACTTTAAATATTTCCAATTTTGATGCCTTTAAGGGAAATAACACACAGTATGCGCTTAATAAATGTTTGTGAACAAGTGAGCAAACTCACCTCTGTCCTATAAGCACTAGATACCACATCTGGTGTGCTTACACACATATACACACACATCTTGAACCATCAGCCAGATGTACTTCTAGAAAAATACTGATCTCTGCTCCCTAGTAGTTACTGGTGACAAAAAGAAAGTGCCATCTGCTCCTTCCTCTAGAACAACCACAAGCAGCCTCATCAGGGCTGCCTTGTGCTGCTGGGGTTACTTTGTCTTAAGTATGTAAAGTACCAGAAAAAGTCTGGGAAAGGCAAGCAGCTAACAAGATCTGTGTCTGACAGAGCAGGAAGCTGCCACATGAGGTTGCAGTGAAGTGAAAGACAGAACCATGTAAAGGCGAGCAAAGTCTTGGGCCCATTAGATGGAAACAAGAATGACCTCACTTTATAAAATATTTATGGCCCACAACTTTGCCTGAAGGATTCCAGGCAGGGTACAATTAAAAAATAAAATAAAACAAATAGCAAAGAGCAAATTGTAAAAGAACCATTAGGATGAGGATGAAAAAATTGGGTGTGTGCTCTAACTCTGGAGAAGCAAGGAAGTCCGGTGAGACAAAGGGGTACCCTGACTCACATGGTATCATCAATTCCCACACACACACACACACCCCGAAACACACACCCCAAAACACACACATACTATAGATATATAAGCAAATAACCCTTACATCAAAGCCTTTATCCTGGTGCTAAATTTTAGAAGGAATCTGCTATTTGATCTATATGTAAAGTTCACCATACATGGACGAATTCATTAACATTTCAATAAATTATGGGGCAAAGGGTCTTTAACCATCTTACACTATTTTTTACATCAGCTCTCAGTGAAATTCTAGGGCAAAATGCAAATCTAACATTAGTGTGTGTGAATGTGGCCAAGTAGAGTTGGGGGATGGGATGAAAAAAAGTAGAGGAGGTTGCATTTGGGACATGGCTCCTGGGTAGTGTAAGTCAGCCGGACCTAGGTCAGGATGACTGTCTGTCTATGCTGCCTCATACTGTGTGACATTGGGCAAGTGATTAGGCCTCTCTGAACCTCAATTTTTTTCATCTGTAAAATGAAGCTGTTTACCTGGCTAAAGGGATGGCAGAATTAAGTGAGATTTTATAGAAGGCATTCAGAGCTCAGTAGGGCACCCAGTAGAGCTCAAAGGTTGTTGCTGTGGATGAAACCCACAGACCGCCATGGCAGGAGGTCTGTTCCCTAAGACATAGGGCCGGCCCTTGAGACAACAACAATAGGTGCTTATTCTAAACAGTTGTCTCAGGACAGGGTGGTGAGACCTAGACATCAAGTGATCCCTGATCTGCGTGTCAGAGAATAGGAGGTGGTTATCACTGGTTGCTGCTTCCCTGCCTGCGAACGTTTTTGCATCCTTTGTTACAAGAATCAGCTTTTAACTGGAGTTACATGTTGGCTAGGTGGTCAGTCTTGCCTCATCTCATCACTGGCCTCCATTTCCGGGATGACCACTCCTCAGGAAGCAGCCCCAGGCTCACCAACCCAAAGGGGTTGGAGGGAACCTTCCTACTGGATATTCCTCCATTACTTTCAAAAAGGCTTTACCGAGGTATAATTTGCATATGTTAAGACTCATCCGCTTTAAATGTGCAACTCAATGAGTTTTATAGCAAATTGACTGACTCATGCACCATCACCAGCACTGAGTTTTGGAATAGCTCCGACATCCCTTGCGCTTACTTAGAACTCATCTCCCTCCCCATCGCAGCTTTGATAACCACCACTTTCCATCTCTAAAGATTTTCCGAAACATTTCTTATAAATTGAATCATATAACATGTGGTCTTTCTTGCCTGGCTTCTTTCACTTTAGCATCAAGTTTTTGAGATTTGTCCAGGCTGGGAAACACGGAGAGGGTGAGAGGGAGGGAGGCAGAAACTCCAGCATCTCAGCAGTGAGAAGGGTCTAGTGAAGGCCTCTCCTTTCCACAGACACTTTCCAGCCTGGGCTCCACAGGGGGCCCCCTCCCCCTCACACTCCCCCTTCTCTGCTCAACCTTTAAGCGACCAGCTGGGGCTTCAGAATTCAGAGGACTCAGGTCCACACCCTGGACCTGCCCATTGGTAGCTGAGCAACCTTGGGCTTGTAATTTGTCCCCATTGAGTTTTGATTTTTCTGAACTATAAAATAAGAGAGAAAGGTAGTAATAGTAACATCTGTCTTCCTCACATGATGGAAGAAAAGTTTCCATTTAGGGCTGTTCTAGCACAGTGAGCATTCTATCCTCTCGCTGGCTCCAAAGTGTTTTCTAAACTTTTTCAGCCTCAAAGCTCAAAACTGCTCACCCTTTCTGCCCAGCCTTCCTGTCCTGCCTCTCAGCCACTCACAGGGTCTAGCCTGGGGGCATGAATGCTATCAGAGGAAGATTTGGGGTACTGATAATAATGACAATAGGCTAGAGCTACGAGCCACCCGGAACTGAAGTGAAATGCCATTTTTCACCAGCTGGACTGTTAAGACCTTTGATAATATCCAGGACATTTGTTAAAAGCCAAACACTGGCGGGCCTCCCTGGTAGTGCAGAGGTTAAA
>NW_004567132.1:25330683-25346032 GCF_000260355.1 Condylura cristata | reverse complement strand
ATCTACCTGTTCTGCTCCCCACTCTGTCTCTGGTGAATCCTCTCACCCTCCGCATCTCTGGCCTGTACCCCAATTCTGTATGAATAAATAAATCTTTTTTTAAAAATGCACAGAAATGTTTGAGTGCAAGGGAAAAAATGGTTGGAGAACAATTTGTATAATCCATATGATGTGTCTGTATCAGTTACATATATGTAACTACAAAGAGACAGTTACCACAGGAATGATGGCAGTTACATCCAACTGTCGAGTGCAAGGGGCAAAGTTAACTACCTTGTTAGCAGGTGGAAATGGCCGGTCTCCTTTGGATATAAATAGATCCTGCATTTAATGAAATACTTTTAAATTTGCATGTGAGGCATGAAATTTCATATGTAAAATTATCTCAGTGTGTCAGAAATGCATAGAAAAAAAGACTAGAAGGAAATAATGCACGCAGTGATACTCTCTGGGAGACAAGGCTTCTAGTTGTAGCTCAAACCCTTGATGTGTGTCTCTCCCAGACCTGTCCTGTGGCTTCGTCACCCTTGGCCTGCTGCTGGCCGGTGTCCTGGTCCTGCTGGTGTCCTTGGGAGTGGCCATCCACCAGCACTGTAAGTTGTCCTCTTTGGGGCTATCTTGACGACCCCTTTTGCAGTAAGAGATTTCCCTGAAAGTTCTTCCTTCTCTAGGGGAGCAGGGCAGCTTGGTTGAAGTCTGTCCCTTACCCCCCAAAAGTGTGGGAATTTCAGAAGAGATTCTTGGCCTGAGGTCATGCTGCAAGGGCCTGAGTTCACCCTGTCTCAGGAGTCTCAATCCAACCCTGTTGCTCCCAATATCGGGTGACCTTGGATGTGCACCCTGGTCTCTGAGCCTCAGCTCAGGGGTAACCTATCTCCCAGTATGGCGGTTTATAAACTCCTGCCCCACATGGCCCACATGGGCCTGTGCTCAGCGCCTCCTCGTGATGCCACCATGAAAGTCAGAACACAGAGAGATTGCGGTGGGGTGCAGGATGTGACCCCAGAAGCTAAAACTCCTCCCCACTGGGAGGCTGTAGGGAAACTCAGAGATGGGACCATCTCCTGTGAGCTCCTCAGGCCCTGCACTGTACTGGGTTGATAGTAAAGAGGGGAGCCCCACATCATTCCAGGGAGCCCCAGGCTCTGCTCCCGGTACCTCTGTTCACTGTCCCACTTTGAGCAAGTCACTTTCCCTCTCTGGGCTTCATTAAAGTGGGAGGAAGGGCACAGGGGGGGTCACAGCTCTTTTATTTATTTATTTATTTTTAATATATGATAGTTTATTTTTACATCACTTTGTGCCTTTTCCCATCTCAGTTGTAATCCCCATGGGCTTCCCATCACCAAATCGCCTGTCACAACTCTTTTTTAAGTCACAGACCCCTTTGAGTGCATGACTACAATTATGGGTCCTCTCCCAGGAGCTCATACAATTGCCACCCACAATTGGGTGGTATTTACTCCATTAAAATTCAATGCTCTGAAAACTTTTTTTTTTATTTTTTTTTTGATTTTTTCTTTTTTTTTAGGTTTTTTTTTTTTTTTAATTTTTGAGTAGAAGAACTGGGGTGTAGTCCAGAGGTACAGGTGGTGGGAGATGCACCAGAGACAGAGCGGGGAGCAGAATGGGCAGCAATACCCTGCTGAGGGGAGCAGTGGGTGACACAGGAGAGGTCTGCTGAGCCATGTGTGGGTCAGCTTCCTGGCAGAGGGTTGAACTCAGGCCTCTTTGCCACAGGCCGGCCATTGCCATGGTAGCACGGGACTTAATCCCTAGGCCACCAGGGAGGCCCTCTGCAAACTTTTTTGATCAAGGCCTTCACTGGCAAAATACTTTTAAATTATAAACACTGTAACTACTTGTACTTATTTATCTCACATAATATGCATTAAATATTCAAATAATATGCATTCCATTAAAATGATTTGAAAATAAGTTGTAGTAAAGAGTAAGATCATATGTAATTAGATATGCTCATATTTCTTTCCTACATCACAGTGGGAAATCTTGTGCATCCCGGAATATTCTTACTCAAGTTTAAGAACACCTGTCTGTACAACCAGTCATTCCTGATTTGCTGGGAAGAACAGGACAACTTGTTTAAGGACAGCAGACCGGGGTAGATTAACTGAATTTGAGTCCTCACTTTATCCCTTACTAACTGCCTGACTTTGAGCAAGTTATTCAGTAACTCTCACTCTGTGCCTCCGTTTCCCATACACAAAATGGGAATAATTGGAGTAGAATTCAACTCAGAGATCTGCTAGGAACATCAAAGGAGTTAAAATGTGTGAGGTGTTTGGAGCAGAGTCTGGGACCTAGGAAGTGGTCTGAGGTGTTCACTGCCCTTCCCGTCACCCTGGGGTTTGGTGTTAGTGGCCCACAGCCTATGCCAACCGATATTTTTATTTTCTTGCTCTAGGTCAAAGAAGGAAAGCCCGGCTTCGTTTCATAAAACAGTAAGTGCTCCCCCCACTCCCAGACACTGGGGGCTTCCTCTGCCCCCTGCTGCTCACAGCCTCCAAACACCAAGAGTCAAATCCAAAAAAAAAACATAGACCCAGTAGACAGATGGGATGACAGAGTTCAGGAAAAGTGAGCTTAATCCAACAAATGACTGCTGATTAGTCATTTACATTTATTTCAAAGACAGTGAGATCTAGCTCTCAGCTCTCCTGACGGTGACAATCAACTCGTACATGCATAGAATATGGCAGGATCCTCCTGCCCAACACCTCAGTGGTCTTGGGCCTGTGAGACATAGAAGGCTTATTTTTACAAATCACTTGAAAGACTTGCTTAAGGTAAAGAGAATCCAACTGGAAAAAACTCTGTTCGCCCCAAGGTCACATGCCCCATCAACAGTCCTCTCCTTCCTGCTGGTGTGAGGTATGGGGTATCTTGCTTTCATCTCCCACCCTGCACCCTCATCTGGTCCCAGGAACTGGCAAACCCACAAAATCACATAGCTGCAGGGACTAAAAAGTCCTTGCTCTTTAGATCTACCAATCTGGGTAAGCCCAGGTAGAGCCAAAGGCCCTCGGAGGCCAGAGCTGCCCAGGGTCCACACTGTGCCATGGCCCATTTTCTTGGATTGTTTTTTTCTTCCTCAAAATAGACACTGAGTCACATACACCTATCTCTTCCATGAAGAGACATTTGGGGAAAAAAGAAGTTTGTCCCCCACCTCTACTTTGAAGAGGCATCAGGATCCTGCTCTCTAGAGCAGCTCTGGCTCTGGCTTGGAGCAGATCAGGATTGGAAGCCTGCCTGCCCCTCACCATGTGACCGTAGGCAAGTCACGTAGAATCTCTGACCCCAGGACAATAGTACCAACCTCATGGCTGTTGTGCACACTTCTTAGGCTAATTCCCTAGAATGTTCTGTCTGGCCCCATGGAGTTGAAACACAGTTCATGTAACATAAGAATGTCCACTTTACAAGCCCAACAACAAAGAATCAAAATGTATCTCTAAATCTTGAAAACTGTCATTTGCATATCAAGTCTCTTTATTATGTGTTCTACATTGTTGTTCACATGTGTTTGTATAGATAACTGCTGACACACCTGCTATAGTTTATGCAAGTTCAATGATAATTTTGATGATGTGCAATTTCCATCTTATGTGTTAGACTTAGAAACTACCCCTTCCCTAAGAGGCAGTAGCTTGAATAAATTTATCACCTAAGCCTAGACCCCCAGAATCTTCCATGCAAAATCTTCTCTATGGTGACATTTTATGGAGAATGAGACCCTTTGGTGCACCATCTGTGGCTATGTTCCCTGCATGCCCATGTTCCTCAGTAATTTGATGCCAGTTTTGAAGGAACTCGATGTAGGATCTTATGTTTCAGCGATCCCAGGGGTTCTGGGGATCACCTGAGATGGGGAAGTGGTGGGGTGCTCCTGACCCCCCCTAACCCTCTTTATTCTGAACTGCTCCACATCCATCTACTACATTTTACTATAAGGTATCACTTGAACGATGAATTTGTGGCTAAAAAATTTTAGTTTGAAAACTACATCTGGTTTTGTGATAGTGACCGAGGTGTGAATGAAATAATGCACAGCTTCACAAATCTGCTGTCCCCAGTCTCTAACTGACCTCAGAAGATAATCCCATCAGCCTGCCACCTCTTATCACCCTTCAGGGTACAATTGTGAAGAGTTTACTTCGTAAGTTTGTGAAGAGTTTACTTCAGAAGGCACTGCAGGAAGTAACACTATTCAAAGCTAGAGTTCTTTGGACTGTTTTTTTTTTTTCCGGAGGTGTGGGGAAAGGCAGGTGTTTAATGTTTTTATAAGTGACTAAGATGGGTTCTAAAATCATACTAACCTGAACTGTTGGTGCCAGGGCACTTGGCATGTCACCATGTACCCTCATCTGTCATTTGTCTCTATTACAGAAAATTCAATATAATTTGCTTGAAAATAAGTGGTTTTATAACTTGCTGTTGTTTCCAGGTTTTATAAATGAGCAAAGAATGTGTTTTTGGTGTCCTGCTACAAAAATGCATTGGCCAGTGTAATGAATGTGATCTGGAAAAATGAGAGAAGAGGTATATTCAACCTGGGAATTCCACTGACCTGCTGAAACTGCCTGCTTTTAACTACTGCACAGTTCGTACTGTAGGCCTTCTGCATGAGAGGAACCTTTTATTTTTAGTTGGTCACCCGGAATCTCAGAGAAGAAAGTTTCAGAACCTCAGAGCACTTCCTGCAAGAAATACTGCCCGTGACGCCACTGCTGGCTCCTGTACTCACCCCAAACCATGCAGGGGCTCTGGGTGGCTGTCCAGCCCCCATCTTGCAAGTTGGATGGTGTCACTGAGTCCTGAGCCCCTCAAGGGATGGTGGCCTCCCGGCCCTCTTCCCAGAACGGGGCCAGTGCTCACCAAGAGCCCCGCGGCCACCCAAGCTTGGAGTCAGCCTTCTGAAGAGGGGTTCACCCAGCTCCCACAGTCATTTCAGTCTGTGAGCACCTCCTGCAGGACCCAGAGCCAGTGGTTCTGAGGATGAGAGGCTACTTCATTTCCCATTAGGATTCTGGGCTTCAAGTCTGCCTTCCCTTGGCTTGTATATTTCTTCTCTCACTTTCTGTTCTTTTTGTGAAACTGCTTTGGTTGTAAAAATAAAGTCCTGAGTAAAAGATAACAGTGGTTTCTGTGTTATAAAAACATGAAAACCCATCTCTGTAACAGAGAAGCTTATGCTCAATTGAAAGAAACACAAGGATAATGTGTATGTGTCTTCACTTTGTGTCCAAGTCCATCATTTGCCCCAAAACATGCCATAGTCCGTGTTTTGTGCAGTGAAGTCCTGAGAAGGTTGGGGAGCTCCAGGGCACCCCGAAACTGGCAGAGGTACCTCAAGGGTCTAACTCTTCTGGACACTCCTGGGTTGCCTTCTTTCACGCCCATTAATCTTTATTGAAGGTGGAACCCCAGGATTCCTCATCTCAAGGCTGATGACCTTGTGCCAAAGAGGTGGTAAGAAGCATTCTAGTCTATGTCATGGCCCATTAATCTCTTTTTTCTTTTTTCACTCTTTCTCAGCTTTGATGTTCAGAGAAGGAAAAAGCAAGGAGAACATGCTGAGCTGGAGAGGAAAGTTGAGGTGAATATTTGGTAATGTTTTGAAAAGTCCCTGGATCTTATTTAGCTCCCCTAAAGCTGGGCTTTAGCAGTATAGGAGCTATGAGGCAAAGGAGAATGCAGCCTTAGACTGCATTAATAGAGCAAGATGCTCAGCGCAAAGGAGATAAATGCCCACCTGCTTTTCCTGACCAGTTCAGGGCTGGGAAGCGCCATGTAGTGGGACATTGGCTAACAGGTTCTATTCAGAGGCTTCTGGTAGGCACCCCTGGTGTGGTGAACTTAGGCAGATATAGATGCAGTAGGTACTCAAGGGAAGTAAACGTTTTCTGCCATCGGCTTACAAGGACAAGGAGGACATTGTCTCCCAAGGCTGAGGGAAAAGGGAGAAGCCCCCCAAGAGCCTACACTAGACTTCTGGGGTTGTCTTTTAAGGTGGACTCCTCGCTCTGAGTACCCCATGTTTGTGATAAGAAACCAAGGCCTCGAAGTGTGACCTGCCCTTCCTGAAGGCTCACACGCTGTCCGCAACGGAAATAAGAACAGGCCTCAAGGCCCTTCATCCCGCTACAGGTCTGCTATTTACCAGCATCTCCCCACTGCCGTTGTTGAGAATGTGCTTTGCTATTTGCAGGTTCTTGTGGGGTGAGGGTGGGGGGCTGGGGTGTGTGTTCCTCGGCCTGTTTTCTGTGTCACACGCACCTGCCAAGGCAGGCTCAGCATGCGCTGCCCAGGGAGCGGGAGCCGGAGCGGGCTTGGCTGCCAGCTGTGGGGGCTGCGGTGAGGAGGTCTGCACAAGCCACCTGACTTTTGTTTTGAAGAAGAAACTGAGTTGTTACTTCTTTCTGCAGGGCCATATGAAAAAAAAAATTCTAATTAAAAAAAAATTTAATCAACTTGTCTTTTAACTAGCATCTCTACCGTAGCTTAAAGAAACACACCGTAAAGAACATGCATAAAGAAATACAATTACATTATTCCTGGTAGTGCTGCTAATTTGCCAAAAATTGGAAATAGTTCAAATGTCTATCAAAAGAAGTCAGATCAACTGTAACATAGCCTCATAAAGGAGTTTGTGCATCTGTTAAGAAGTTAAGTCCTGGCACATGGGTGATTTGGTAATGGGAAACCCAAGGGGATTGCAACTGAGATGGAAAAATGCACAAAAATATGTAAAAATAAACTAATATAATAATTAAAGAAAAAAGAATTTAGGTCCATAAAAGATCCTCAAATGATGGCAGCTACACCTGCATACATGTTAGCAACATCTATATTGATTATTCTCATTTTAAATTTAATATATAGTCAATGTTAAAATTCAAGCAAGGTGAGATCAAGTAAACTAAATGTACATTAGATGTCAGGATTTGATCACCTTGGGGCAGGAGTGAACATCAGAAGGGAGCACAAGATTTGGGGTGTATTCTTTCTCTCCATCAGGGAGCTTGTTACTTTGTGGAAAATCATTGAACTCTGTGCTCACAATGTGTCAACTTTCATGTGTAGATGGCATAGACATAGATTCAGACTATACTTCAGTAAAGAGATATTTTAAAGACCCAAATACAGAACATTATAGAAATGTGTGCAAAAGGTCTTTGAAAGTGTCCTATTTGTCACGATTTTTCTGCATGTACTTTTTTTTTTTTTAAGATTTATTTATTTGTGCATACAGAACTGGGGTACAGGCCAGAGGCTCAGGGGCGGTGTGAGGCTTCACCCGAGACAGAGTGGAAAACAGAACAGGCAGATAGACGAAGTACACTGCTGAGGGGAGCAGCGGGTGGGTCAGGAGAGGTCTGCCGCGCCATGTGGTCACCTCCGGGGCAGGCGGGAATCGAACTCATGCGGAAGCGGCTTTAGATTCTCAGTGCTGTGCTTTAACCCGCTGCGCCACCAGGGAGGGCCTGCATATACTTTTTAAAGCAGAAAATAAAAATATTATATATGTTACACAATATACAGAATATAGAAAAGTGAATCCTATTCTTCAAATTTGACCTTTTTTTCCTCTAATAATAGATCAAAACTTCTGGACATACTCATATGTACATACATAGAAAAGCTCGCAAAGGATATACATTAAACTATCAACAGCAGCTATTCCAAGAAATTTCTGTTTCCACTTTATGTATTTCTGTGTTGTGTGAATTTTTACAACAAACATGTTACTTTTGTAATTGGAGGGGAAAAAACAAAAACTTAGAAAAAACAGTGTCCTTTAGAAGAGGCTCTCATAATGTAATATTGACTAAGGGAATCAACTTAAATCTTCGTTGGTGAGAGATTTATTCATAAATCCTGACCTTAAAAATTTGGACAAAGGGGCCCTCCCTGGTGGCGCAGCGGGTTAAAGCACAGCACTAAGAAGCTAAAGCAGCTTCCGCAGGAGTTCAATCCCCGCCTGCCCCGGAGGTGACCACCTGGCGTGGCAGACCTCTCCTGGCCCGCCCGCTGCTCCCCTCAGCAGTGTACTTCGTCGATCTGCCTGTTCTGCTCCCCGCTCTGTCTATGGTGAAGCCTCTCGCCACCCTGCACCTCTGGCCTGTATCCCAGTTCTGTATGCACAAATAAATAAATCTTTAAAAAAAAAATTTGGACAAAGGAGATCACTGTGGCACAGACTGAGGCTGCTGGACTGCAGCCGTGGACCTTGACCTTGACCTCATCACACCTGCTCCCTGCCTCCGAAATGGGGGCAGCTAGCGTCTCCCTCTTTGTCTTGCAAAGAGGTGTCCAATGACCACAGAGGCGCCTGGGAGTGCAGGTTGCCTCCCTCCCTCCCCACTTCGAGGAGTAAGGGCAGAGAATTGCACCCGTTTGCAGGTGTGGTCCCAGCAGCACCTAGTTCAAAGGAGGAAGGGGGCTTCTACACCACCCCTTCCTTTCATCCTTACTCATCCCCACCCCCGCCCCAGCCGCTGAGCCTCTGCCTGTAGGAAGTGGGCAACTTGTTTTCAGAAAGTGATCCCCGGCCCTGTGGGCTGCAAGCCCATCTGAATCTATCACCCATTCAAAGGGAAAGAGACAGAGTCCTGTCTTCAGGGGACCAGAGAACGTCCCTCTGTTGCCTCTTAGGAAACCTCCTCAGGTGCGTCACCAACTCTCCTCAGTGACCTTGAGTCACTCACGGTTCCTGGAGTCCTCCAGCCACATACCTCAGTGCATTGACTCAACCAGGAGGAAACCCTGCTCCCACCACCACCACAGTTTGGGAGTCACAGAGACAGGCAAACACCTGTGCTGCTTTTCGAGCTGAAAGCACCAGAGCTGAAAAGGAACTGCTGCACCTGCATGGTCTCCTTGATATCTGGGATAGGTTTTCTTTCTCCATTAATTTACTGTCATTTAGATCCAAATCCCCTTCTTAGAGCATAGCATGGGCTTCTAAATTTGACAGACACCGTCTACACCACTTTCCGTGTGCTTTCAGTTCTACACCATGTCCTGCTCTGTCCCTCTTTATAAGAGAGCAAATCGGCCTGTCCATCTGCAGTTACTGTCCCTGTTCCTTAAGTCTCTTGCTGCCAGCTCAAATATATTCATTTGAGAAACTGTGTGTCTGAACAGCCAGGTCTAGGTGGCGGGACAGAGCCCGCCCTCCAGGCCGCATGCTCGCTGCATGAACTTATTAAGGAGACTCCTAAGCCTCAGTTCCCTCGTGGAGGATGGGGCACAGTGAGGGGGCCCAAGTACCTCTGGAAGCCTCTAGTCCTGCCCTGCCTGCCGCCATGTGAATGGGTAGCAATGCTAAGCCACAGGACCAGAACTTAAATGAATAAGCCAACAAGGCAGAAAGGTGCTTATCTCAGGCTCACAAGCAGGTTCTGCGTGCTGCCCACCTCAGTGCCTGTCCCCCCACACACTCCTTTTGGGCTCCTCAAGGCTGTGAGGACTTGACTTCTCCACTTCTGAAAGTTTACTCTGCCGTATGCTGCCAATGAGCTCCTGGGAGAACACAAATACAGCAAAGTATTGTCTGAGCACTGAACATACTTTTGGCACTTGAGCGAGTTCAACACCGACAGACCGCGCCTTACCCCTTGGACGGCACTTGAGAGACCCCAACGAGTAAGTACCTTACTGTCTCCCTCCTCCAACCTCATGCCAATTTTGGACAGACAACCAGCCAGTGAGCAGATAAACACCCAGATGCTGTTACCACCGACAGAGGGCATGAATTACCCCCTCACAAAAAGTTGTGTTCAGCTGACAGAAGAGTTTCTCACAGAAGATTTTGTGGAGGTCTCTGCGGTTGGGTGGGGGCAATGTTAGGGGAAGGTTTGAAGTGTTGGTGGGAAGGTGGGGGCCCACCCTCTCCACCTCCCCCTCCTTAGGGCCCTAAAATGAGGCTGCTTGGCTACTCCTCTGGCTGGGGAGCACCAGGCCAGCCGAAAGGCTGGCAATGACTCCTGTTCCTCCACTCTCACCCCAACTTGGCCTGCCCCAGCCAAGTTGGGGGGCAGAGAAGATGGGACTACCTTGAGATCACTAAGCTTCTGGGTGGGCAGGACAAGATAGTGAGGTCTGAGGGGTCCCTTCCTTCTGTTGTGTCATCTTCACCACAGCCATGTTGATGCTTCTCTTTGGCACAGAGGTGACTTCCCAGGAGTTTGTGGAAGTCCTTGCCTGGATCCTGTTCAAAACCATTTGCCCAGACCTCTGAAGGGTAAAGGAGGGGAGAATAGAGGTTTGCTAGGACTCAGCTGGGTGCCAAGTGCTTGTTCTTTACACTTCTTCAGTCAGGACTCTGTCAACCTACCTCACAGCTTATCGCTGGAAGAGAGACTATACTATTGGGTTTTTACCTACAACATTTCAGAAGCCATGCTCCCGTGTGAAGCAGATGAGGGAGCAGGACATGCTATTCCTGACACCCAGAGAGCTCCACTCATTTATCCTTTTCCCCCAAAGAAATAAAAATTATTTTTATGGTAACTAAGCATATTACTAGCTCCTGTAATTAAACCAAATAGAGGTTTAATGAAGTTGCTGACTTACTGAGGTGTAAAAACATATGGATCATTTCTTTGATTTTTTTTCTCTAAAGCTTAAGAGCAGAACTTCTTTCTTCTACCCAAACTCCTAGTTGCTAATTTCTTATCAGGGTCCCAGATTTGGCTAGCTTCTCAAAGTCTCAGAATCCTTGAGTCTGAGCTTCCACTTATACTGTGACCCCCATGGAAAAAAGGGAGCCTAAGTTTTCACACAAGCTTCATTACTGGTATGTTGTGTTCTAGATTCTGAGTTCCTGGTTCCTCACTATGCTGTCCTGTTTTTTCCACCCTTGGGTGGGTCCTAGAAGAGGGGGAAATTGCAGAGATGGAGGGATGTGACTTCCTTATCTTCTCAGATTTTCTTTCTTAGAGACAAAAAAGAGCCTCCACCTTGCCAACAGGATTATCAGCTACAGGATACATCCTGATCAATTTTAAATGACTTATTCCAACAATTAAACTAAAGTGATATAATGGGCCCCAAACAATTTACCTGATAAAAGTCGCATTCACACACAGAGGGAAAGAATGGATTATACAATAAAGAATGCTGAGAATATTATTTAGCTATTTGGAAAAATAAGTAAACTTTAGACCTTTATGTCTTTTTTTTTTTAAAAAGATTTATTTATTTGTGCATACAGAACTGGGGTACAGGCCAGAGGCTCAGGGGCGGTGAGAGGCTTCACCAGAGATAGAGTGGGAAACAGAACAGGCAGATAGACGAAGTACACTGCTGAGGGGAGCAGCAGGTGGGCCAGGAGAGGTCTGCCATGCCATGTGGTCACCTCCGGGGCAGGCTGGAATGGAACTCATGCAGAAGCGGCTTTAGATTCTCAGTGCTGTGCTTTAACCCGCTGTGCCACCAGGGAGGGCCTAGACCTTTATATCTTAATAGTAAAAAAAATTACATGCGGCTTAAATAAGTGAATGTTTTTAAAACTACATATTGAAAGAAACCAGAAGGTCAGTGATTTAATGAATAATAAGCTCTAAGGAAAATTAAATGCAAACCTGCTTCTAATATGATTGCTTAAACAGCAAGTAAACAACAACAATAACAACAAAAAGGGATGCATTTTTAAAATACGATACTCAATGATACCAAAATATTCAGAGTGCTGGGAGTGCACTCTGGTGCCATTTATGTGAAGGGAAGTTTGATGTACATTATCAAGAGCTCTAAAGTGTGTTTGTTTCTTTGACCCAGGGATTCCACCTCTACAATTTAATCATGAGCAGGTTATTATGGTTATGAAGGTACTGACAGCAAAGGCATGCATTTTGTTATCGTGAGCCTCTTGAAAATGTGCTAAAAACTAAGTATCCACAAGTGAAAAAACTGACAATATATCCACACAGTGTAATGAGCATTATCAAAACAATACTGTGCTAGAATACTCACAATGTATTCTTCAAATTAAAAAGCTGACTATAGAATATTACATATTATAAGAAACCAACATTGGAGAGGGAGAATTGCCTGTTTAAGAATCATGCATGAGAGCCCATTTGGTGGGGAAATGAAGACTGAGCAGTAAAACAAGTTGGTTTCTTCATGAGGAGCGTGTAGAAACTCCTGCTTAACAATCACTTGAGACCTATTAGCAAAACTCAGTTAAATCGCAGTTTTTATCTTCAGCTACATTTTTCAGCTTTGTTAGGAACCTTGTCTCTGAAGACAATGACTACCAATGTCACCAACAAAGACAGGCTTTGACTGCACAAACTCCTGCCTATTTGTTGATAATCAAATACTCTCACTGTCAAGAAGTTTAATGTGGGGGCAATCTCAAAATATGGCCAAATTGTGGGTCACTGTTCATAAGGTTTTACCTTGGTTCACTAGGCCAGTGAGAGAAGTGCCCAGTTGCTGTAGGAGGGAGGATGGCAGCACCATTGCTGGCCAGGCTTTAGAGATTGATGTGGGTACAGAGCAAAAGCAAAGTGAGGAAAAGCTGAGGGTGAAGCAATCCACAGTGCAATGTAACACTCCTCTTTCAATTGGCGCTGTGGCTTTCTGTGGGGTGGTGGTGACAAGATGAACAGTCAGGCAGCACATGTTCCTGCTCCCCACAGTGCTCTGGATGGCATGTCCTTGGAAGGCCACGTGTCAGGAAACACCTCACGGAGGGGCAAAGTGGCTTCAATTCTGAGTGGACACCGAGATCTTCTTCCAGAGCTGGACAACCCAAGGTTGATGACCTTGTGACCATTAGGAAGAAGTTGACCTGGATAAAACAAAAAGGCAGATACTCTACTAGAAGGCCTGGGAAAAAATGAAGAAGAACAGAGTAAGTAAGGAGAGGTGGAGAATAGTAAGTCAGAGAGGAAGAAAGAGGAGACGAGTGTGAAGATGAAGTCGGGGCTGGGGGGTGGCATGCAGATGACTCCACAGAGGAAGGGGATCTGAAGAATGATGAGAATGAAGATGGGGTGACCACCTGGAGTTGATTCAGGTTGAGAAAAACAGGCTGTGGAAGGAAAGAATAACAAAGACAGCACCAACCGTGGGGATGACTCTTCAGTACATAGTGAGGGTTACAAATCTTGCCCCACTGTTTCCCCCCTGGCAATTGTCTAAGATCAAAATTTTCACCAGCTCTGTCCCTAGTATCTTCAGCATGTGCTCGCTGTTCTCCCCATGGTTGTCTTTCCCATCTTCATTAATTCTTACTGCCCTGCATCTGGTCTCATTTTCACTTTCTTTGATGCTCTTAGTAGTTAGTTTTAGATTGCAATTTTTGTTTTTCATTTTTTATCTCTTTGTGGTTTAACAATAAAAAGGTTTTTAACAACTGTCTCCAAAATAATCTCTGCTTATGCAAGCAGTAGAGTTCTCTGCATTCATACAAGGGTCAACAGTCGCTTCCCTAACTGCAAAGCAATTTCATTAGTTGAGGAGCAGCTGACAGCAGCTTTGAGTTAGAGATATGTGTGTCATATCCCATATAAGAGTGCTACATGGGGCTGCTCCACACACATGTGACAATGCATGTTTATGGATGGGAGCTGCAGATCAAATACATCCTCTAGGAAAATGGGCCACAGTTTTAAGATTGGTCTTCTGAAGTTGGGTTATTTTTGCCAACAACCTGATATTTGGGCTTCTATTTTTCTCATGTCCTTATTAAACCAGGAATTTGGAGTAAAAAGAGAAGCATGCATTAGGGAAAAATCATGAATAATATAGACCTGAACATAACCTTTGTTTCTCACAGAGGTATAGGAAGTGGGAGATTAATAAGTGGTTTTTGCCTTCATGCTTGTGTTTCTGTCTTACTTCTATTTGTATAGTACATTGTGTCAGACTGAAAGAAAGCAATATCAATTTTGAAAAAATATCATAACAAAATAATTGTTTAAAAGTTACGAAAGACCCTCCCTGGTGGTGCAACAGGTTATGCACAACACTGCAAGCTGGCAGCAGCCACTTCAGTGTGAGTTTGATCCCAGCCCCAGAGGTGACCTACACGGTGCAGCAGACCTCTCCTGACCCACCCGCTGCTCCGCTCAGCAGTGTACTTCATTGATCTGCCTGCTCTGCTTCTTGCACTGTCTCTGGTGAATCCTCTCACCACCCCTGCACTTCTGTCCTGTACTCAAGTTCTGTATGCATAAATAAATAAATTTTCTAAATTTTTTAAAGTTATGAAATATTATTGGATCAATTAGAGTATGATTTTTCAAAAATGTGAGAGAACCTGAAATGTGATAATAGTAGAGGGTGAGAGTAGGACTATATGAAGAATGATAATTGATTATTAAAAATAATATCTGATGGCCTGTAACATTTAAAACAGAACTCCACACTCACACATGGACTCTGAATGGCACAGGTTCCCTACCACCAGCTACTCTGAAATTTCACTTCTCGCTCCACTGTCACTTGAAAGTGAACTCAACCACCATATCATCTGTAACTGGAAAATCCCCTTTTACAGGAAAAAAATCACCACAAGTAACAAGCATTAAGAACAAATTCAAACATACAACATAGAAATGAGATAATCTATCTTATATATATTTCAAAAAGTTAGCTGTGAATCTGAAAACACACACACACACACACACACACGGTTTGTTTTCAGAGGATAGCTGCCCACATCCAATGTCACTGAGACATTAAAGTGATCAAATGACCCGTCTTCATACATTGTTGAAATTTGCCCTATTATTTTTTTTTAAGATGTGATTAGAGATGGTTGGGTGTAACTGCAAAAAGACTTTTTTTTTTCTTTAATAATCTATATCTGGTTATCAGGGTGTAAAATACCATGAGAACCAGAATATAGTCATGAACAAAAGAGACCAAGTCCAGAGTCCCATCTTCATTTATTAAGGACTATTTGTGCTTTTGTACTGTCCTATTTTATCTAAATTCTCTCAGTTAACCACTTATTCAGTGATACATCTTTTTATTTCTTTGATTGTTTAATTTATACATAGAGAATTGGGGTACAGGCATGAGGTGCAGGGGCAGTGAGAGAATTCACCAGAGACAGAGTGGGGAGCAGAGCAGGCAGATCAACTGAAATACACTGCTGACGGGGGCAGTGGGCGAAAGGGAGAAGTCTGCTGTGCTAATTAGTTCACCTCTCTGGCTGGGGACCGAACTCATGTTGAAACTACTGTGGCTAGCTTCATAGTGCTGTGTTTTTGTTTGTTTGTTTGTTTTGCTGGGACCTCCTGCAGACATCTGGCTTTGGTGCCTGAGGACCTTGTTTTTTTTTTTGGTTTTTTTTAATTTT
>NW_004567132.1:25302692-25330474 GCF_000260355.1 Condylura cristata | reverse complement strand
GCCCAAGTCATAAAGACGGGAGGCAAAACAGTTTAATCTTAGGTGTTGCGCATTTTAACCTATTCTTATCACTCTCTAAATACCCAAAGCTCACGATCCCCACATAATCATCCTGTGGACCCTTTCTCTACTGTAGATGTAGTTATAGCAAACTGAATCTAAAATTCAAAAATATTTACAGTATTAGCAATTCATGTCTGCCTAATTCCGCTTCTCATATAATCCTGGAACACCCTTGATGTCACCCTTGCCAAGTGCTTGCCCACCCCACGTTTAAATATCTCCGGTGACATGGAATCCACATTTTCTGGACAACCCACTTCACATTCAACTAATTATACCAGAAAGCTCTTTTCTCAAAAGAAGTTAAAGCAAGCTTCCAAGAACCCCTCCAAGGCAAATGTACTCAATGACTTACACTGACTACTGGTTTGAATCATTAATGCCTTTCGAATCACTAATGCACCCAGATGAACTTTTCATTGATGAAAAATCCATGTGACTATTTCTGTGGCCAAATCCCAGTGTGTCAGCCACACACCACCCCTTTCCCGCCCATCAAGGAAGCCCACTGCAGTGTAAGTAAGCAAGTGACACTCCTTTTTAAGATTATTATGAAAAATAATCTTGACCCTGTTTTTTATGTGTTTGTTTTTAAGGAAGTGGGTATGTCTAATCGCCACAATTCACACGCAGTGGTGACATGGACAGGTTCCCTGACGCACAAGGTTAAGAGGCGAGCTGGAGCTCTGTCCACGTGACTAGGTTGAGGTTTTGTGTCCTGTCCATCCCTGTCTTTTCCAACGCACCTGTCCCCTGGCCCAAAACCACTGCAGCTTCCAACCGTATCTTTATGAACTTTGTTTCCTCATCATTAATGAACACGAGCCATAGAATCTCAGAATATTCCATTATTTAAAAAAAAAATCATCTTTTCAGAGTTGCTCTTTGGTTTCATTACTGGGAGAAGCACCTTAGCCTGTAGCTCCACCACCCTGTCACACAACCGGGGAGGTGCCTGAGGCTAAGGGGGTGCAGGCGTGACTGCCTGCTCATGCCTTGGCCAGATGGATGCCTCTGACCGCCAGGAGTAGAGCTAAGAAGACAGCACTGGTCCTGCTGCCTGCATAGCGCTCCCCACAAGGCCACACTTCCTCTCAGGTTTCAAAGGCACGACAATATAAGATACATGAGACTTTCTAAAAAACCACCTGAGACACCATGCCGTAGCCCGCTCGGTCGACAGGTTTATCCAAGCTGGAGGAGTCTATCTTGGATGACTTCCTGCGAGAAATCCAGCCGTCACCGTCCACACATTCAGGTGTGTGTTCCTTCATGGCGCTCGTGACCTCTCCCCGAGCACAGGGTCTGCAGCTGCTTCCACAGGGTGTCTTTGGGGGTGACTGACAGACACGCTGAGTCACCGCCTGATTCTGTCAGGTAAGGGCCATACTGGCAGGGTGGGTGGGCAAGAGGCCAGCAGCTGGGAAGGACAGGTCCCTTCTGAGAAGCTCCCACACCTTGCTTGTGATCTGCTGACCACTCAGACTTGGGAGAGGGCAGCCAAGAAGCTGTGGCGCTCTTCTTCCCCCTGCATGACTTCCACACGTGCGCTCTGTTGGCCACTTCCAAGAAGTGTGTGGGCTGATGCCCACGGGAGGTGGAGCTGGCTCGATCCCAGGCTCCTCGGGGCCTAGGGTGTCCCCCCAGTGCAGGACTCTCCCACCTGGGATGTGCTGAATGGCCCTGCCAGGGCAGCTGTTCTCTGACTCCAGCGTGATCCCGGCGACCACAACCAACCACAAACCTCTGTCTTTGCATGCCAGGCGTTTGCTGCAATGTTTATGGGCTCTGGGGTAGCATCTCAGATGGGGTCAGTGGAAGAATCCTTGGCCCCTGGCCAGGACCCAGCCAAAAGGAAATTAAAGTGGCTGGCTCACGAGGGTTGGGGGCCCTGAGAGGCAGGCGCTGACTTCCCATGAACAGGAGGCTGTCCCCATGATCTCACCTGCATGCCTGTGCCTTTCATGTTGGGGATGCTATGTAGGACAGCCCCTCCTCTCTCCAGCTGTGCCTCCTTCCCTTACCCTGTGTTTGGAACAGGACAAACAAGTTCACTACAAACCCAGATGCGAAGCCATCCGCCTACTGCCCTGGGCTCCTTAGACCCACACCTGCCCCAGGCACATTGGAGACTCCAAAGCAGCAAGGCCTAACAGGCTCGGCCATCTGAATCCCAGTCTGGAGGTCAGTCCTTCAGAAATGTGCTCAGCTTTATTAGCATTACGGAGAGGCATTGCTTATATATGTGGAAATGTCAAAAACTATCTAAGTGACGATAATAGGGAATTTTAATAAATCATGATCTTTTTTGCTTCTTAATTCAAAAATTGAGGTTATAAAGATTTTATAAGAGATTCAGAGAATCTGAATCCAATAAGTAAAGGACAAATAGGACATAATACTGCATTTACAGTAAGTAAGTGGAGAGGAGACTTTAGGAAAGAAGCAACTTTTTTTTTTAAAGATTAATTTATTTATGCATAAACTGGGGTACAGGCCTCAAGTGCAGGGGCTGTGAGAGGATTAACCAGAGACAGAGTGGGGAGCAGAACAGGCCGACTGATGAAGCACACTGCTGAGGGGAGCCACGGGCCACTCAGGAGGGGTTTGCCACGTCATGTGGGTCACCTCCAGGGCAGGCAGGGATCGAACTCATGCTGAAGGGGCTTTAGCTTCTTAGTGCTGCGCTTTAACCTGCTGTGCCACCAGGAAGGGCCCAAGAAGCACCTTTCTTTTCATCTTCTCAGTGGCCTGCCCCCTTCCACAATCATCCCCACCCCTCAGCCTTTCTCTCTCCTCCCTGGGCCCAGTGATAGTAAATCCTGGGGAATGGTGAGAGCAGGAGTATTGTCAGACCTGTCTCTTCTATTCATTTGCACTTTTGTGCAATCATATACTCACTCTTCCTTCACTGACTTGCTCCTTGACCTCGGTCGGCTATGTGGCTTCTCAGGGCTGAGCTTCAGTTTCCTTTCCTGCAAATTGGAGATAACCATCACCTTCTTGCCCATCAAGTCACGGAACTAAGAGAGGCTCTGAGCCTGAGCTGTGCCCAATTAGCTGCATGATAGGCTGCATGATAGGCTGCATTGATCCGGGCCTTGGCCTGGTGTCTGACAATCAGGCTCCTGCCCGTACCTGGCCCAGGAAGTCTTGCAGGTGCAGCATGTAAGAGTCAGAGCCCAGCACCGGTCCATGTGCTGCCAAGCACAGGGCCTCCTTCCTTCCTCTCAAGCCGGGAAAAGCGCCCCCCCCAACACACACACACAATGCTGCCCCTTGTGCCTGGAAGAAGCTCCACTTGTCCCAGTCACCTCAGGCTTGCCATATCCCCCAAGGCCCCTCGGTGTGCGCGCGCACACACACACACACACACACACATAAGACCCCCCCACCCCTCTGCTTAGACAACTCCAAATTTCCTGCTCACCTCACTCCCCCACTCATCTTACAGACACTCAGACCCAGCCAAGGCCCATACGTTCCCGTGGCCACACCCATCCACTTCTCACACTGAGTTGTGCCTTCTCCACACCCATCCACTTCTCACACTGAGTTGTGCCTTCTCGGTGTCCTCCCTGATAGTCTGTCCCACTGCGTTGTCAGTCTCGACACCACATGCAAACCTCTCTGCCGATCATTTTGACTACTTCCATCTCTGTAGAGGATGTTGTATCTCATCATATCCTATCATGCCAGTCTAAGATTATATCCACTGGAGAAATTTTCCAGATGTGAATTACTGAGCATAAGGGTGTAAGTATTTATAGCTTTTAATATTTGATCCCCAATATGCCTGCCCAGAGCCCCTGTCTCCTACACTCGTCCCTTCCCCTCGCTTAACCCCGTAGCTCCATCCCTTGCCTTCTTTACTCTTTGCCTTTCCCCTTTCTGCTTTCTCATTTCAGAGGCTGGTGCCCCCTCGGCCAGTAGCATGCAGTTCTACCCAACTTTCACCCACACCAGGATCACTGCTTTTCTTTCTTTCTTTTATTTTTTTTTACATCATTCTTCATTTTGTGCATTTTTGCACCTCAGTTGTAGTCCCCATGGACTTCCCACCACCAAATTCACCTGTGTGCCATCACCGCAGTCCAGGCACTCTTTCCACCCCAGTTCTGATCCTATTCTCCCTTCCACCCTCATAAAATGTCTCTCGTTTACCCATGTTTATTTCTGCTTTATTTACAATTGGAAAGACATGGGAACAACCCAAAAATATATGACTGGATTAAAAGATGTGGCCCATATACACAATGGAATATTACTCAGCAACCAAAAAATAAACATATGCCTTTTGCAGTAACATGGATGGAGCTGGAAGGGATCATGCTTAGTGAAATAAGCCAGAAAGAAAAGGGAAAATACTGGATGGTTTCACTCATAGCAGGAATATAAAGGACCAGGGGAGAAAATAATAATAATAATAATGAACAGCTCTATCCCAGAGACATTTTATGGGGGTGGAGTGGGCAATGGGATCAAAAACAGTGGGGGGAGGGAAGTGCACTGGACTATGGTGATGGCACATGGGTGATTTGGTGATGGGAAGCCCACAGGGATTACAACTGAGATGGAAAAAGGCACAAAGTGATGTAAAAATAAACTATTATATTATTTTTTAAAAATATCTCTGGTTTATAGTTGTTCATTGTTTTCAATTTTACTCTACTACCTTTGTCTCTTTCTCTCTTTTTTTTCCCTGATCACATATGCTCCTGATAGGAGTGAAAACATCCAGTATTTTTCTTTTTCATTCTAGCTTATTTCACTAAGCATGACCCCTTCCAGTTCCATCCATGTTGCTGAAAAAGGCATGAGTTTATCTTTTTTGATTGCTGAGTAATATTCCATTGTGTATATGTACCACATCTTTTTTTTTTTTTTAGGATTTTTATTTATTTATTCATACAGAACTGGGATACAGGCCAGAGATGCGGAGGGTGAGAGGATTCACCAGAGACAGAGTGGGGAGCAGAACAGGCAGATCGACGAAGTACACTGCTGAGGGGAGCAGCGGGCGGGTCAGGAGAGGTCTGCCACGCCATGTGGTCACCTCCGGGGCAGGCGGGAATCGAACTCATGCGGAAGCGGCTTTAGATTCTCAGTGCTGTGCTTTAACCCGCTGCGCCATCAGGGAGGGCCCACATCTTTTTAATCCAGTCTTCTATTTTTGGGCATCTGGGTTGATCCCACATGTTCCCTATTATAAGTAGAGCAGCAATAAACATGGGAGTGCAGGTATCTTTTTGAATCTTTTTTTGTGTCTTTTGGGTAGATACCTAGGAGTGGAATTGCTGGGTCATAGGGAAGCTCCATGTTTAGCTTTTTGAAAAACCTCCAAACAGTTTTCCATAATGGTTGTACTAGTTGCATTCCCACCAGCAGTGCAGGAGAGTTCCTTTTTCTCCACATCCTCGCCAATATTTGTTGTTGCTAGTTGTTTGAAGATGTGCCATTCTCACTGGGGTGAGGAGTATCTCATTGTGGTTTTATTTTGCATCTCTCTTATTATAAGTGATGTTGAACATTTTTTCATATGCCTGCTGGCCATCTGCATTTCCTCTTTGGAGAAGTGTCTTTGTAGCTCTTCTGTCCATTTTTTGATTGGCACTTTATTTTTGTTGAGTTTAAATCAGTTCTTTGTGTACCTTTGTGTATTTTAAATCAGCTCTTTGTTGAGTTTACATCAGCTCCTTGAGTACCTAGTTTAAATCAGTCCTTTGTCATTAGTATTTTGTGCAAATATTTTCTCCCAATCAGTGGGATGTCTCTTTGTTTTGTGTGGTGTCTTTCTTGCTGTACAGAAGCTCTTTAACTTGACATAGTCCCAGGTATTTATTCTTTCCTTCACATCCTTGCTTTGGGCATGTATCTTTAAAGATATATTGAGGTGTATGTCATGCAGAGTTTCACCTACCTTTTCTTCATAGATATTTTATGGATTCGGATCTCTGTCTAGTTCTTTAATCCATTTGAAGTTGATTTTTTGTGCATGGGATCACCGATTTTCTACCCTGCTAGCTTATAGGTAGGAAATACTTTTTCAGTATTGATATTTCATAATGGAAGATTTCCACTTCTTTTTTAAAAGATTGTTTTTGAAGAGCAAGTTTCAATTCATAGCAAAATTGAAAGGAAGGTAGAGGGATTTCCCATAAACTCACTTCCCCCACACATGCAAGCCTCCCTTGTTATCAACATCCCCAATCAAAGCGGTATGTTTGTTAAAGTTGTTGAAATTACAATGACAAATTATTATAACCCAACACCTGAAGTTTGCAGTACAGGCTCACTCTTGGTGTGCATTCTACGGATTTGGATGGATATGTGTTGGTAAAATAATTGCAGCATCATAGAATAGTTTCTAAACTGCCTCTGTTCTTCTCCTGTCCATCCTTCCCTCCCCCAACTCCTAGCAAACACTGATCTTTTTACTGTCCCCCTAATTTAATCGTTTCTAGAATGTCACATCATTGAGTTATCCAGTATGTCGTGTTCAGATTGTCTTGTTTCACATAGTAAATAGATGTTGAGGTTCTTCCATATCTTTTCATGGCTTGGTAGTCCATTTCCTTTTACAATGGAATCATGTACCATAGTTGATTTATGCCTTCACCTACTGAAGAATATTTTGGTGACTTTCACTTTGGTGATTATGAATAAAACTATTATGAACATCTGTATGCAGGTTTTATACAAAGATAAGTTTTCAACTTGTGTGGGTAAACACTAAGGAGTATGATTGCAGGGGTCATATGCTAAAGTGCACTTACTGCTGTGGAAAGCAGCCAACTGTCTCCCATCTTGTGTGCCCATCAGTGAGGAATGAGCATCCTTTGCTCCAACTGCGTCAGCATTTGGTATAGTCAGTGTTTTGGATGTTGGTCTTTCTAGTTAGTGTGTAGCCGTCTCCACATAGTTTTAATTTGCACTTCCTGATGACATGTTTATTATGGGGTGCATCTTTTCATGTGTTTATTTGCCATCTGTATGTCTTTTTTCTAAGCTATCTGTTGAGATTTTTGGCCCATTTTTTAAATAAGGTTGCTTATTTTCTTGTGGTTGAGGTTTAAGAGCTCTTTGTTTATTTTAGGTAACAGTCCCTTATCATGCCTTCACAAATATTTTTCTCCCAGTCATGGCTTACTTTCTCACTTTTTGACAGTGTCTTAGCAGAGCAGAAGTTTTTAATTTTAATGAAGTCTAGTTCATCAGACATTTCCTTCATGGATCGAAGCTTGGTAGAATGCAGCATTTACAATTTTTCCCCAAGTGGAACATCTTTCCTTGTACAGAGACCTTTCTGCTGTATTTACAGCATAAACTAACGCACACAGCTTGTGCCAGAAACATGGCAATAATTCAAAACCCTGGACAGGGCATCTGGTTACCTTGCCATGAGGGCAGATGAGGACATGCAGATTTGAAATCAGAGAGCTGCAAGGAAACAGCAAGAGAGGCAGCCTTGGGCTTGTTAGGCATAAGCACCTTCTCAGGAGATCAGGGGTCGACTGACAGGCAATCAGAACCTGAAACTCACACCCAAGACTGCACCAGCCCTCTGAAATGAGAGAGCAGCAGGACTGGGAAAAGCAAAAGAATAAAGAAGACAAGACGAAATGGAGCTAAGGGATTAAGCAACAGGAAGGGAAGGATGTAGGAAGCAGGGGCATATAACAGGCCCAGGCCTTCAAGAGACTCCCTTTGGAAGGGTTTGGCTGCTCTGGGGCTTTCCCCCACTGTGGAAGGGTCTTGCTAAAAGCGAAACTGTGATTTTCCAAGGGTCTTGATGGGGTTTGCCCTGAAGAGAAGATGTTCCACTCTGGGGGTCTGCTGCAGGGGGCCCCAACTTCTCTTGCATCCCAGCCTGGGCTCAGTATAACAAGACCCACTTATTTCCTCACTACTAAGATGTCTATAAAAGGATAGAGAAAGCTATATAATGCTAACTCTAATCAAAGGAAAGCTAGAGCAGTATATTAATTTCAAACAAGGCCAACTTCAGAACAGGGGAAATTATTAGGGGTGGAAAAATGGCATTACAGAATGTTAAAGGGGCCAATTCAGGAAGACTTAATAATCATCAACATGTATGCACGTAATAACAAGAGCATCAAAATATAAGAAAATCTAACAGAATTGCAAGGAGAAATATAGACATATGCTCTTTGAATGTTGGATATTTCAATGTCCTTCTCTAAATAATTAGTAGATCCAAGAAGCAGAAAACCATGATGAATTAATTGATGTGAGCATCACAACCAACCATATGGATCTAATTGACACGATAAAGCACCTCCATCAAACAATAGCATAATACACAGTCTTCCCAAGCTCATACTGAACATTCACCAAAACCAACCATATTCTGGGTCAAAACACACAACTTAAAATTTTTTTAAAGTATAGAAGCCATAAAAAATATGTTGTCAAACTGCAATGCAATTAAATTAGAAATCAGCAAAAGAAAGATATCTAGACAGCCCCCAAATATTTGGAGATTAAAACAGTATTTTTCTAAATAACACAAGTCAAAGAGTAGCTCTCAAGAGAAACTTAAGAATATTTTGAACTAAATGAAAATACAATTAATAAAAAGTTGTGGGCTGTAGCAAAAGCAATGTTTAGAGGGAATTTTATAGCATTAAATTCACGGGGGTTTTAAAATTTCTTTTAAGAATTATTTATTTATGCATACAGAACTGGGGTACAGGCCAGAGGTATAGGGATGGTAGGAGGCTTCACCAGAGACAGAGTGGGGAGCAAAACAGGCAGATCGCCCAAGTACACTGCTGAAGGGAGCAGCGGGTGGGTCAAGAGAGGTCTGCCGCGCCATGTGGATCTCCTCCGGGGCAGGCGGGGATCAAACTCATGCGGAAGTGGCTTTAGCCTCTTAGTGCTGTGCTTTAGCCGCTGCGCCACCAGGGAGGGTCCAAATACATGTATTTTTTAAGGAAGATTTTAAATCAATAGTATAAGCTTCTACCTTATGAAATGAGGGAAAGAAGAACAGCTTGAAGCAAGCAAAAGGAAATAAATCAGAGAGCAGAAACCAATAAAAGTTTAAATAATTTAAAAAATCAATAAACCTAGAAGCTATTCTTTTATTTAAATATCAGCAAAATTGATGAACATTTATCTTGGTTAAGAAAAATCAAAGGATCATCTCTACTGATAAAATTGACATTAAAAGAACACTGAAGGAACATTCTAAATGAATGGGGCCACTTTCTTCAGACATATTGCTTCATTTTTCTTTCCTAGTCCTGATAAAAAAGCAAAGGACGTCCCTCCCTGGTGGCGCAGCGGGTTAAAGCACAGCACAAATAAGCTTAAGCCACTTCCGCATGAGTTCAATCCCCGCCTGCCCCAGAGGTGACTACATGGCACGGCAGACCTCTCCTGACCCACCCGCTGCTCCCCTCAGCAGTATATTTTGTTGATCTGCCTGTTCTGCTCCCTACTCTGTCTCTGGTGAATCCTCTCACCCTCCGAGTCTCTGGCCTGTACACCAGTTCTATATGAATAAATAAATAAATCTTAAAAAAAAAAAAAGCAAAAGGCCCTCATTGAACTATAGCTGCCTGTCCCACAAGCTCCTTCTGTCCTCTTGTCTCCCGGTCAAAGCCCAGCAGACCACAACGGGAAATAGGGACATGTTCCCACATACGCTGACAACCCTCAACTACCACAACGCTGCCAACTTCAATTACAAAGATGAAACAGAATTTAGACTTAACTGCTTGGCTTGAAGACCATAAAATCAGACACTACAAGATTGAAGATAAAGGTAACTTAAGAAACATCCACTGCGGTGACTTGCCCAAGTTCTTTGAAGAGTAGCTCAGAATCTTTTCAAGGTTCAAGATTCACAAGATGCAATTGACTGACTTCTTGGTTTAGTGGTTAGTATGGAGATAATGCTGAAAAAATACAAGGACTCAGCTTCTGAGAATGCAAAAATGCCAACCATGCAGCTAAAATTGCAGAACCACTGAGCAACTTGGATATAACTAATCTTGATATTAAAGCTGATGTCATGGCTTTGACTAACCTTTTTCAGATCTAATGTCAGGACGATTGCCTGGTAATGATTAAGGCAACTGACATTTTGGTCCAGGAGCACCTGACACAGGATGCAGTTACTAAAGCAAATCAAACAAAAGAGGGCTTTACCTGTTGCTTTAGGTGAGCATATTCTTGATAAAGTTGCTCAAATTCTGTGACTACTGCATACAGAAGAACTCAGAGAGCTACCAACAAAAAAACTAATGAAGTCATAGTAGCTGTTCAGGTAATTATTGCCCACCCAAAAACAGACCACAGACTGGGGAAGGTTAGAAGATGAACATTTCCAGAATTTCAGCTTCTCACCTAGTACCAGTGGGAACTGTATACATGTTTGAAAATCAAATGTCACACTTTCATTGGAGGAATCCCAGAAAATGTTTTAGAGACTTACCATCATTGCTTTTTCTTTAACCTAGTTGGGGAAAGTGAGAAAAATAGTCAAAAAATCCAACTCTCCACACCTTACTCTACCCTCCTCAGCACACTGCCTTTCTCTGAGGGGCATGCAAATGGGGAACTTTGGATCCCACGAAAATCATGCTTCCTCAAAGGACATCACTTTCCCCTGCCCTTCAGCCCAATTACTCTAAAAAAATCACTTAAAAAAAAAAAAAGTAGAAGAAGAACCACTCTGCCCAATATCCACACACAATTTTTTGTGACTGCTTAACGTCAGGGACAGCACAAAGAAGTCAGTCGGAGTGTAGCAGAAGTATCTGGTTTGTTGGGCTACATTTGTTTTCTTTTCAAGGAGGTAGGTTTTGGGTTTTTGTTTTTTTTTTTTAAAGTAGAATAAAAAGAACATAATTCCTATAATAGAAGAGCTAGAAGAGGTTCGTTCGCTCAAGATAAAAGTCAGAAACAGAAGATCAGAATCCACATACAAACACAAAATCTTCAACTGATTATCACACACAAGTCAATTCAATCTCAATAAAAGTCACAGCAAATTTTAAATTATTCCCATTTCTAACTTCTCTCAAAATTATGCTGTCTTGCTTTTGGGTTTGGCTTTTTATACCCACTTTGGACCAGGGTGCAGTGAAGCACACATTAACGCAGCAGCCAACAGTACATTTATCAAATCCTCAGAAGGGCGATGTGCTTTCAATGTCAATTCCTTGGAAAATCCAGACTGAAGGAATAATTCAAAATGCATAAAGAGATGCATATGTCAATGTGTATTTTTAAATTGTCTTAAGAGTCATGTAGTTTTTATATTTCACAATAACGCTTTAAAATATGAAAATAATTGCTCAAAGGGTACAAATTATCCAGCTATAAAATCGGGCCCTCCCTGATGGTGCAGTGGGTTAAAGCACTGCACTAAGAAGCTTAAGCCACTTCCGCATGAGTTCGATCCCCACCTGCCAGGGAGGTGACCACATGGCGTGGGCAAACCTCTCCTGACCCGACTGCTGCTCCCCTCAGCAGACTGCTGCTCCATGTACTTCGTAGATCTGCCTGTTCTGCTCCCCACTCTGTCCCTGGTGAATCCACATCTCTGGCTTGTACCCCAGTTCTGTATAAATAAATAAATCTTTAAAATAAATAAATACATTCTGGGGCTCTAGGACAGCCTAGATTCATCAGCATGATGACGACAGTTAACATTACTGCATTATATTATCTCGAAGTTGCTAAAAGAGTAGATCTTAAATGTTCTCAATCCATACTTATAAGTGTAACTATGTGAAGTGATGGATGTGTTAACTATCAAGATAATTAATCATTTCCCAGTACGTATCAATATCAAATCATGATGTTGTACACCCTTACCTTACACAATGTACGTGTTGACTGTATATCAGTAAACTTGGGGAATAAATAACATATGTAAAAGCACAAATTGTTAAATATTAAACAAACTTGAAAACTTAAAGATCTTTGGAAACGAACAGATTATAACATGTATGCATAGTATATGTTACCAAACTTGATTTAATATAATAGAATTTTATATTCAATCGTTCATTCAACTAGGCCTAAAGTTATTTAAAAGTTAACCACCAGGCCCTCCCTGGTGGCGCAGGGGGTTAAAGCACAGCACTAAGAAGCTAAAGCCACTTCAGCATGAGTTCAATCCCCACCTGCCGGGAGCTGATCCACATGGAACGTCAGACCCCTCCTGACCCGCCTGCTGCTCCCCTCAGTAGTGTATTTCGTATATCTGCCTGTTCTGTTCCCTCCCCACCCTGTCTCTGTAAATCCTCTCACAGCCCCTGTACCCCAGTTCTGTACACATAAATAAATAAATCTTTAAGAAAAAGTTAACCATCAATCAAAAGCTCAGTGAACTCTCAAAACACAGGCTGCATTCTCAGACCACAGGGTGATATAATGATAAACATGTGAAAATCGATCCACTTTAAAAACTGTAACATCTTTTAAGAACTCTTAGAGTAATTAGGAAATAAAAATTGAAATTACCTACCATTTAGAAATCACTGTATAGATGGAAAAATAGACCTAACTGCCTACCTGAGAACAAATTGTGCAAAATGAACAGATTGTTATGCACATAGCAAGTAAATTGAAGGACATACTATAAGAATTTTAAAAGCATGATTTTAAACCTGAATAGGAAATATGATGGTAATGATTTAAAAAATAAAAATACGAAGTATGGCATTCAAACAAAAATACAAAATAAAAACAAAATAAAAACTCCAAAACGTTTAAGAGTGATTGTAGTTCCATAATGGAACTGTCATTTTTTTCTTTATATTTAATACTTCCCAAAATATTTAACCTAAAACTTTTTTTTTAGATTAACTATTAATTGTATACATCCCAACCAGAGAGAAAAGTAAGGATTCGCTAAAATCACAAATGCAGCGCCTGCAGGTATCCATCCATCCTTGGCCACCACTCCCAGGGCTGCCCAAAGAGCTCCGCATACCTGGGAGCAACCAACTCTGTAACTGGAAGAAACAGACTGGACTGACAGCTTGATAGTCGCTGGCAGCAGGACACGTTTTGTCCCAGGACTCTGGTTCCGAGCCAGACCTTTCTCGGTCCTTCGGAGTAAACAACAAATTGGCGAAGAGGCCAAGGGAACACCAGAGCCGCCAAGACGCCTGTAACCGCTCTCCCGAGCGCTCAGAGCTTTCCGCGTCCCCAGACCGCCTAGGCCGGGTGACCACTCAGCCACCCCTTCTCAGCACTGTGACCTCGGCGTCCAGGCGCGGAGGCCCAGGCGCCGGACCTGCCCCCACCCTGCCAAAGGACCCCGCGCTGGGAACGCGTCCTCTTCCAGTAGGATACGACCCCTCTCCTCCTCCCTCCCCAGCCCAGGGCCCTCTGCGGGCAGGAGGCGCCCTGCCCGCCCCCGCTCCGCCCCCGCCCCTCCTCCACCGCGCCGGGGCAAAGCCTGGAGTCTAGCCCCTGATCAGTCCCGAGAGGGACGCCCAGCGCCCGGGGCCGCCGGACATCTCTAGGCCCGCTCCTTTCCAAATCTTGACGGCCGAGGGAAGGAGAGTTGAGGGGACTCCTGACTTGGCCCAGAAACAGATTCTCAAGCAGGGGCTCCCAACCACCATGCTAGAGTTGACATTCTAGCTCTTTCTACGGACGACGAACTGTGGACAGTTTGGGACTGATTGGTGGCTACTGAGGGATCGGGCTAGGGACGTACACGAAATAGCTCCACGCCCTAAAGTGGGCCCGAGTTCTTGTCAAAACGCCATTCCCGTCCCCGAGCCTCGTGTTGCGAGCCGCCTCCACCACCCTCCACGCCACCCCTAACCCAGTAATCTCAGTTGTGTGCAAAGAAAATTGTAAGGGGTAACTCCTGGGAGTCGGCGTGGGGAAAGCGAGGGGAGCGCGGGGAGACGGGCTAGGTGGCGAAGTGGGGTTCCAGGGGTCTAGCGGGGGGGCGCGCGCCTGTGTCCCTTTTGCTGGCGCCCCCAGGGGGGTCTGAATTCCGATCCCTTCCTACCTGCCCCGCCACAGCGAACCAAAACTAAGGTGACATCGCCCCCTGCTGGGCGGAAGGCGGCGTTCGGTTTTACTTCAGGAAACGGCCTGCGCCAGTGGTGGGAGTGCCGTGGTGGGAGTGCCGGGCCAAGCTCCAGTTCGATGACGGCCTCCTCAGTCACTCGGGTGAAAGGCCCGCTCTCCTTGGCCCGCCCTTGATCCCCCTTTATTAAAAGATTGTAAAGATTGTGTTGCACTGGTTCTTCTCTGAGGTAAATCACTTCCGATCTCCGGATTCTAGACTCCCCCTCTTCTTCCCCCTGCCAGGGGCATTTAGCATCCTTCCTCTGCTCTCCGACCTTGGTCCAGCCCCCCCCCCCTTGGTCCAGCCCCCCACCCTTGGTCCAGCCCTCCCCCCACACGCCCCCCCACCACACACACCGTCCTCCTCCTGTTGAAACCCTTCTTCCTCTGTGCCTTGCGCTCACTGCAAAACCCGTGCAGCCGTGTGAGTCAAGACTGACCCTTCGGTAGGGGCCTTCCTATTGAGCTTCTGCAGGTTTCCTGGGTTAAGAGTGAGAAATGTGTTGCCTCTGATGTGCAGCTTGCTGTGCTCAGAAAAATAAATTCTTGTGAGGAGAGGTGGGCCGTGAGAGGGATCCTGGCCTTGGCTCAGCTAAGGTGGCTAATTTGACCTCTGCCAAGGTTGGCCCAGAGAAGTGTCCAGATTGAGCCACAGGGAAGGGAAGGGGACACTAGCTCCTTAACAAGGACAGCTGTGAATTGGCAGCCTCCTCTCTGCCATCAGCCTTGGCTCTACAGGCCTGGTGGGTGTCTGCCTCCCCAAACACACAACCCTGCTCCTGGTCACCTGTTGCCAGACACTCTATTCCCACCACCTGGCTCCTTTGCCTGCTTTAGGACAGAGTTCAGGCACAGCTGGTTCTAATCGCCCTCCCCCACCCCCTTGCTGTGGTAGTCCACTAGGTTCCTGCTGCTGGCCCCAAATGCACCACAACATCCTGGCACCCCCTCCCCCCCCACACACCCAACCCCACTGTGGCATCTTGTTTTCCCTTATCTGTCTCTATTGCTGGGGTGTCCCTCAGCACTGGGAGCTATAGAACAGGAATCTGTACCCAGGTGTGGTGTCTTCACTAAGGGGGCATGGGAAGCCATTCACTAAAGTCCTGCTAAGAAGTTGACCAAAGGGCTTAGGGAAGATCCTATTTCATGCTTCTGGCTGTAGGAATATTCCCCAGGAGCCTTTACTTCTATCTGAGGTATCGAGGAAGTAGCTTATTTTGTCCTTCTTGACAAACTGAGAAAGTAGAAACCTTCCGAGAAATCCTCTCATCTCTTTTATTCTGCCCCTACCAAGAGAAGAGTCTGAAGTTAACGGGTGGAAAAACAGTCGCCCTCCTCTCTTGCAGCATTTCCACTGTGGTGTCCTCCTACTTCCACCGCTCACTTGGCAGGTGACAGAATTGCTGCCATCCCTCAAAAGCTGCAAGGGTGGGGCTCTTCATTTGAGGTCACAGTTTGTAAAATGTGGGAGTAAAAAACTTCATGATTGAGTTGAGATTACCTCATGGATCCTCCACAACACCCAAATAAAGAAATAACCATCTTGTGTCAAAAGAAAATTTTCCACTGGCTTTTTAAAGTTTCTATTTTGGGCAAAGTGCTTCAAAAGAACATTGTGCCTCACCAAAAAGAAAAAAAAAAAGGAAGATGAAGGAAATGAACAAAGCCTTTTAGTAGGTTTAATTTCCTTCATGCTGGGTTGTGTTTTTTTGTTTTGTTTTTGTTTTCTTTGCCAGTCTGAACTGTGAATACAATAGGACTCAGAATGGTCTGCAAACAAAAATCAGAGTTCATTTCTTTGTTGAAATTAGTAGAACACAATAGGGGGGAAAGACATCAGATTCTCTAAACACCAGCAAGATATTTAAGTCTTGGAGTTCTGGAAAGTTTCAGTGTTGATGCCCTCTGGAGCTGTGGGGAAAGAATATAGTCACTTTGTAGAGGGGGAACAGCCAACTCAAAACAAATAATCTCAGACTTAACTAGGGAGATGCAAATTTAAGTAGCAAAGAGATATCAACTCACACCTCTCAGACTGGCAGCATTGAAAAGACTGACAGAACCAGATTGTAAAGCATGCAGGTAAATGCAACCTCCCCCTGGTGTGAGTATAAACTGGTACCATCACTTTGGAGAGAATCAATAATTTATTGGGGGGGGGGGCGGTTTTAAAGAGTAGCGTATGCTTAAGTCAGTCTTTGCTCCCAAGTCAATATCTTCTTCAAGTCATTTCTCTTCTCAGCCAATGCCTTAAAGAAAATCTTGCACAACCACTCCAGAGGATATGTGCAAGGATGTTCACTGCAGCACTGTTTATGTGTCTGCAAAAACTGAAAACAGCTGAAAGGTCCATGGACACACAGTGAGTCGTCATGAAATCTACTGCTCTTGTATTCGCCCAAAATATGAAAGACCATGTACTCCAGTCATTTTTAAAAACTACCATTGTGATTAAAATACTCAAAAAGCCTAATATTTATTATCTTAGCCATTTTAAAGTATGTAGTATTTCTGCGGCATTAAGTACATTCACACTGTTCTGTGATCCATCACCAGAACTCTCTACCTCTTACAAAACTGAGCCTCTGAACCCTGCTTGCCTCCCCAACAGCTCTGGCGGTCACATTCTACCTTCTATCTCTGTGATATTACCTGCTCTGGGTACCTCATATAAAGAATCATACAGTATCTTTTTTTTTTTTTTTTAGCTGCCTTGTTTCACTTAGAAACAAGGTGCTCAGGGTTCATCAAAATAAGGTGCTCAGGGTTCATCAGTGTTGTAGTAGATAACAAAATTATCTTCCTTTTTCATGCTGGACGTCATTCCATTGTGGGGCTCTGTCCATTTGCTTATCCATTCATCACCCAGCCCTGAGTGGATGCCGCTGTCTGCTTGTGCATTTTCACTCTTTTGAATCATATTGCTATGAATGCCGGTGTGCTCCCTCAGTCAGCTTTCACTCAAGATGCAAACATTTTTCATCATAAACAAGCTGCAAGCGTATAAATTTCAAAGTTAGAAATATCGATATTTGAAAAGGAAACATTGACATCACTCTTATACTATTTCTGATATAAATAATATTGCCCATTTTATTTCAACCATCCATTATCAAAATACAGGAACAAGTTCTCCTTTAATTTTGTGATTTTTTATCATCATTTTATTCTCCTCAACCCTACTATCTTTTTTCCTCTATACAAATTAACTCTAATGTAGTATGCTATTATGCATAAAGACCTTTTATCACACTTCTTGTCAATAAAATATATAAGTTGATATTTTAATTTCTGATAAGCATAAATCTCTAAGTATTAAAAATTTATTTAGATGAGGCCATCACTACAACAATTTCTACAAAGTTATTCAAAAATAACAAATAAATTACAATTCTTGGAAACTATTAAAAGTAGTAACTTTGGTGTACTATAGTTATGTAAGATGCTACTATAGGGGAAACAGAATGAAGACACACTAGCTCCCTGCTCTATTTTTTATAACTGCAATGTCAATCCACAGAATACCTAAAAATGAGAAGTTTCATTTAAAAAGCCATTCTGAGGGGCCTCCGTGGTGTCACAAGTGGTTAAGAATCAGCACTGTGAAATAATCTGCAGTCATTGCAGTATGAGTGTGATCCCCAGCCAGGGAGGTGACCCACATAGCATGGCAGACCTCTTCTGTCTCTCCCACTGCTCCCCTCAGCAGTGTACTTCGTCATCTGCCTGTTCTGCTCCCCACTCTGCCTCTGGTGAATCCTCTTAACTGCCCCCCACCTCTAGCCTGTACCCCAGTTTTTGTATGCATAAATAAATAAATCTTCACAAAAAAAGAAAGAAAGAAAGAAAAAGCCATTCTGAGGGGAAATTCATGTTGTAATGAGACGGATAGGGCCCAGTTAGTTAACGGGAAATTCTTATTGCTGAAATTGGGACTTTGCATCAATAATTTCCTTATTTTGTTTTGTTACACAATGTAAGCACATGAGAAATAGTGTTCCCATGAAAAAATAGATGATTTTGTTATAGCTATATCACTCATTTTTTCTGTAACTTGAACGATCAGCTAGTTGCTGTATTCATTTGGTAAGGCTACTGTAGCAAAGTACCATAAACTGGGTGGCTTAAACAACAGAAATGCATTATCTCATAGTTTTGGAGGCTGGATGTCAAGATCAAGGCACAGGCTGAATTTGTTCCTTCTGTGGGTTGTGAGGGAGAATCTGTTCCAGGCCTCTGCCTTGGCTTCTGGCATTTGCTTGTCATCTTTAGGGTCTTGGCTTCTAGAAGCATCACCCCATTCGCTGCCTTTATTTTCACACAATGTTCTTCCTGTGTGTGTGTGTGTGTGTGTGTGTGCGCGCCTGTAACCACGTTTCCACTTTTTATAAGTAAAAAAGTAGTTATATTGGATGAGGACCCACCCTAATGACCTCATTTTAAGTTGATTGCCTCTGTAAAGACTTCAACATATAAACTTGAGTTGGACACAGTTCAACCCAGCACAGTTGCCAACTCTCATCATTCTTCTTCCAGTTTTGCTGAAAATATCTGGGAGCCACTCACCTGCAGATAAATTGCTTAGCAGCCTTAAGAGTTCTTTATTTCTCAGTTTCTGGTGCCAACTATGAAGTAGCTGTTACTTTGTCACCTAAAAGCAGTTGCTTGCACTGATAAACTTAGGAAGGGTGAGGGAAATTTAATTATTTTAAATTTCATGATAAATTAACAGAAATTATATTTTTACTATAGTTTTGTTTTATCATAGGTTTTATGCCTTGTTTTCATGAAAGCTTTGGAGCTGAAGAATGACCTCAACTGACTTCCAGAAATACCGCTGAGTAACGTCAATGGCAGAGCCAGACTTCAATGTCAAAAAAATAAGCAAATCAGAGTTATTTTCTGTTTTAAAAAGAGCTCTGGTTCCTTATACAATCCCAGTGAACATATAGTACATGCACATTCAATAATAATTATCTTACTGAATGCTTGCTTTATTATGGGGGAGTACGGTGATGAGGCCTAAGAAACCACTATGAGTCGCTTCACCCTGGTTTCCCCTTGGCAACCTCTTCACCAGAATCACAGGGACTGCCCTCATCAGAAATGCATTTTGGGAAACTTCTCAGGACCAGGACATGAAAGAAATAACATTTGGACATTTTCCTCTGAGTGCTGCCCCAAAGGGGTCATACCACACTGAGGTACTAGAAGGTAGGAAGTCTGACTTTTGTTTTGGCGGGAAAATAACAGCCCTGGAAGTGAAGGCAGGGAAGGAGAGTGGAGGTATTTGCCCCTGGGCCCTCTGCTGCAGGTGGACCAGTGGGAGCTAAAGATCTAGAAACCAAGTCCCTTAAAATTATGTGTCCCTAAGACAGTGTCCAGGTACCCCAAAATGTATGAATACCCTGACTTGGGTCTCTAAACTGTGCTTTCTTTACAAGATAATACACCTATTCAGCATTTAAAATAAAGGGATTAAGTCTGTATGTAACAGCAGTATACTTAAACTCAAAGTCATAAAGTGACAACTTTTTTGTATATTGAAATTTTCACATAGAATAAATTAATTAAAACAAAGAAGGACAAGTTGAAAATAATAGAGTAAAAATGCACTGTACGAATGAAAAGCATAAGAAATCTGGAGTGGCCGCAGGAATATCAAATCCAGCAGCGGTAAAGAGATAGCTTCTATAATGATAGAAGGGTCGATGCGTGGAGAAGAAACAATCCTAAATATGTATGTATCCAGTAACAAAGTTTCAAATATACAGGGCAAAAAATTAACAGAGTTAAAGGAGGAAATAGACACACTCAGAATCGCATTTGGAAATTTAACACACTTCTTTCATGTTGAGCGCTAAATCCCCAAATTTTATTTCTGGGAAGAAGGAAGAAAATTTGGAGACTATGACTGCACCCGTAACATTCATCTGAAACAAATATGATAAAATGCTACTGCATCGGTTCTGAGAAGGGTTTTCTGAGGCCCTTTCGGACATTACACATTTTTTGCTGCATTTGTTTGTACTCAAATGATTTCACAACTTAAAAAAGAGTACATTTCTTCCAGCATTATCTCCACAGCTCTCCACCTGCCCACACTATCCTCCCTCCCTTCCCTTCCTCCTTACCCAGGAGTCCTCATTTTATCATCTACCAAGGACTAAAGTGGGAGTGGATGTCCTGAAGAAGGCCTGAAGCAGCTCAGGGCTCGCAACCTCTTCCTGCCACAGGCCTGCAGCCCGAGCTCCACACCCTCCCATACGGAACTGGGAGCGCCACCTCGCAGCCCCACCTCCCTGTGATGCTTTTCCACCCACCCAGACCTCTCTGGAAGGTTCTCGCAGCACCTGGACTCTGTGCTGACATTTTCCTCCCTCTCCTTACTTGTGGGCTCTCTCAAGTGCTCACTGTCTTTTCCATCCTCCTCTTCGCCACTGACCCCCTCTGAGATCACACCCACCCTGCAAACATCATCATCACCTCCTCACAGAACCCATCCCCAGCCCCACCCCTCTCCTGAGCTCAAGTCCTGGCACTCTGGGTCTATGTGGGACCTTCTGTTGCCTCAAGATCTGTTGCAGCTTAGCCCACCCCAACTTTACAGCAAGCTCACGTCTGCACTGAGGGAAGGATGACAGAAGTTCTCAACAGATGGGTGGCTTTTCCCTTCGTAGATCAGTTTCTTACTCTCTTATGGTCCAGATTTTGACTGCAGAGCCCCAAACATATTTCAAAACAGTCCCAGCTTCTGCTGACACCCTGGAAGTCCTTCTTCTCTTTGTACTTATAGACTTGCGATTCGCTTTGACATATATGTAGAAGGATATATCTATATTTATTCTATTGGCACTGAGAGTATTTTAATCTGAGCAGTGAATGTCTTTAATCCTGGAAAACCTTCAGGCATGATCTCTTCCAAGATTCCTGTGGCCTCTCTCCCACCTGGGGCCCGTGCCCCTGTGTGCCATGGCCTCTCTGTGCACCTAGGTGTGGAAACAACTTGGACAGGGCACTCCTGCATGACGGCCTTGAGACAATGGCCCACATCATGAGGTGCCCAGGGACACCTCATGACTGATCCTGTGATCAGGGTGCGAGATGGTCTGGGAATAGCTTGAAAATTATACCGCGCACCTGCATGGGAAATTCTCCCTGTATACATGGCAGACATGTCTCCCCTGCTCCCCACAAAATGGAATACCCTTTGATCCCTTTGAAGCCCTGTTCCCCATAAGAGGAATATCCTTTGCTTCCCTGGATGCTGCTTCTCCTGCCACTGTCGCATATCCAATCATGGGCCTGTACTGGTGACTGTGGGCTCCCAACCAGCGGTGACACTGGGAATCAGGCAGTTTCCCTCTCTGACCTGCCCTCCCATCATTATAGGGGAGCAGCCTCATATGAACCATGACTCTTGGGGTGTGCACAGCTTTCTCCACTCTTTTACCAGTTGAATCCTGACCTCAGCCCTCATTGAGACAGCCTGGCTCCAGCCTATCTCCATAGGTTGGGACTTTGTTAGTCAAAGAAATCAAACCCTCAGTGCTTCTGCTTTGAGGAAGCCACCTCAAAACCCAGACCTAGGAACATACCCCCCAGCAAACGCAAGGCATGATTTTGCCCTGGTTCTACAACTACAGCCATAGAAATGTTTACCTTGCTTTAGTCCATCCACCTTCTCCTCCTCCTCCTCTCAGCCATATGCCTTTACCATGTGAGCAAGCATGATATCAGCTGCATCTTGGCCAGAAGTCAAATGTCACATTCTCTCTAATTTTTATCTTATCTCCAAACCAATCTCTTGTAAGGCTTCTCCTGAAAGAGTCACTCTTACCAGAACTTGACTGTCTCTACCTCCCCTGGACTGCTACACTGCTGTGCTTTCGTTTAGCTTTTACAAACAAGGGTTTCCTAGAGACCAACAGTGGACACCTTCTGTTTGATTGCACAGTATAAACAGGAGCCAGAAAAAGTCACTTCCTCAAGGGACCAAGAAATAGTCATGAAACTGAACGAGCAATCAGATTGTTGTTATACAGAATAAAGTTCCCAGTCCAGAGAAGCCCGAGGCCTAAGTGACTCCACAAAGGAAGAGGTCTATACTGCCTGGGAGAGGGATGGGGAAAGAGGTTGAGCCCCAGAGGGGTGAAATGCTAGAGCTAGGTCTTGAAGAAGAGGAGTTTGCTAAACAGAGAACAGAGAAGAGGAACAGGGCCCCTTTGAAAAATAGAAACCAAGCCTAAGAGGAGCAAAAGTAGGCAGGAGGGGAGGAGAAAGGGCCGTTGGACCAAGTGTCAAGGCACCATTCCAGTTCACATGAAGCTGGATGCTGGCAGAAGGGGATTTTGACTGGAAGAGACTAAGAACATGAGTCTCCAGTGAAAAACAGCGAAGTAGAAATGGGGAATGGGGCGCAGTAGGAGACCACTGTAATTGCCAAGGTAAGCGATGACACCAGCTACTTCTAGGCCTGATTCCAGGTTGTCCCTTTGTGAGCATCTTAGAAGCTGGGGCACAGAATCCTTGTTGGCTTCTTACCGCTGCTTTGTCTGTTATGTGCTCTGAATTAAAGGTATTTATTTCCATGTTTTAAGAACCAAGGCCTTGAGGTAAACAGCCTTGTTTAATCTAGCATAAAAACTAGTTACTCTTCTTACCCTTTCTCTCTGTTTGATGGTGTGCAACTGTTTCCATTTCTTCATGCTATGTGAGGACCACATTGTGGCGTGTGGGATCTTACCTGGCAGTGATGGACAGGTGCCACCCAGCCTTCTGTACACCTGGCCCCAAAGCATGCAAGCATCCCCAGAATTTGTGCAATTGCTTCTGCTCTCCTGCCTGCCTTACTACAGGGCGGATGTCTTTGTGGTTACATTGAGAATCACCACCTTTTGAGAAAAATATCACTGGGGTCACAGAGCCTCCTTGGTGGGTTTGACATCCCCCCTTGGCATCCCCCCTCTCTTCTCTGTCATGCTATGTGCAAAAGAACTGCCACCCCCATGGCTGACACTCTTCTTAGCTGCAAGACTGGCAGACCTCCATGCCAGCTGCAGCTCGCTTCCAGGAGACTAAGTGGGGACTATTCTATTTTCAAACATTGCATCCCAGAATCTGACCCTCATCCTACTCAGGGGTCTGATCCCCAAGATCCAGATGTCTGCAAATTGGCTGGGGTTCTACTCCAATGGGGTTGTACTCCACCAACAAGATATATTTCCCTAACTAATCCTCTCCATCACATCCCCTGCCTGTACTTCAGAGCCAGCAAGGTCATTGACCACCCTGCAGTGGGAGCAGAGACAAAGCAGAATAGGGTACTGCTCTCGGGAATGATGATTGTCACAGCGGGGGCCTGGCTGGACCTGGCTACTTCTTGTCACTCTCAATCATGTGAATTGAGAGATAGTCAGCTGTCTACACAGGCAGGCACACATGCACACGCAAACACATGCCTGCACACATCTGTATGCCAGAGAATGCCCTCCTGCGTACGTTGATCATAATCGTCTTTTCAAAGAGATTTCCCTCCCCAATCTCCCTCACCTCCCATTTGAAAATGCACATGTCCCATGTATAGTCCTCAACAGTACAGACACCACATGTATGTCAGTCTTGCTAGTAATTACAAAAATTGAGAAACTGCTTGAATGTCTATTAATAGGAAAACTAAAATATGGAACACACATGTAAAATGCACCCATCTACAAGAGCCACGAGTGCTGACATGAAAAGCTGTCCTTCTGGTAGATAAGAAAAGTGATTTACAAAACGATATACATAGTATAACTGCATGTGTCTGCGACACGTATAAACCCTTGCGCACAGCTCCCTCGGAAGGGCACGCAAGTGTGACAGTGGTTAGCTCTAAAGAATGGGTAACGAGGCAGGCAGCTTTCCCTATATTCTCTATTATTCTCATAGTATCTAAAGTTTTTTGAGAAAGTGTTACTCATTTAAAATAAAATATATTTTAAGAACCACTTCTAAAAATAAAATGCTAAATATTCCATCTTAGAACAAGTACTTCGAGAGTGCTTGAAGGTGGGAGGGCATTAAATTCAAAGTAGTAATAATAAAAATTCCATCCAACACTTAAGTTCAAGCCTCATGGTCAGGGTGCAACTCCTCAAACACAGCTCAGCTGGTGTGATGTGATGGTGAAGTGGCAGGTGGTATGGGGCGCAATCCTCACCTAGGAGACTCCAGGTGGGACAGGCACCTGGAACAGATAATACCATGTGACTCTAGAATCAAGCAGCAACATGATACACCCACAACGATTCAAAGATGCACCCACTGGGATGTTTTCAGGACAGCAATAGGCATAAAGGAAAGGGATGTGTGTACCAGAGTCACAGAGGAAAAACTGTCTCTACTCAGTGTCTACACAGGTTCTTCTATGGCAGCCAGAGCCGTGAATACAGAGAAATGAGTTCCCACAGCACCAGAGTGGGCCTCTGGGTTAACAGAATGGCACCCAGGCAAAGGGAATGCTAGGCAGAAGGAACCCGGAGTTTAGATAGCCTCAAGCCTTGCATGGATGCAGGCTGGAGCACAGACAGGAGCAGCAGCACAGGGTGGACAGAGCCTGGGAGAAGCCAACACACAAAGCCTCTGAGCCACGCTAGAGCCAAGCTTCCCGTCTGGTCCTGCTGGCCTAAGGGGCACGCAGGAGTGACAGCTCAGAATAAGGACCAGAGCAGGAGAGCCGAAGACTGGGTCATAAGGGAGACGTGTGGATGTTGTTGCAAGGTCCCCCCAAAATAATGAGGCCATGTGGTCAGGTTTAGCCACTAGGAGCAAGCCCGGAAACATGCAGTCAGCAGAGGTTAGCCTGTCCCATGCCTGGGTTGGGTCTCTGTGGCCCCACTGAAGTGTTCTCAGTTACCTCTGAAGATTCTTCTTGGGTGAACGCCCCACACTGTCCTGGGTCCCAAGAAGTGGGCAAGTCACCTACTCTTCCTTCTCAGCCCTCACGCCCATTTTGCAGGTGAAAAGCAAGGTGACGATGCTGGACGCGGTCTGAGTGAAGGCAAAGAAGGTAGACATTTCCCTTCTCCTTTTCCTTTTCCTTCCCACTATCACCCTCGCTTCTTGAAATCTCGGATCTCTCTTTACCCTCTGTCTCTGTCACTCCTGGGAGACTTTTCCAGGGGTCATTTCCAAGTCTGTTTCCTTCCTCAAACCCACACTTCTCAGTTGCCCCCACAGCCCTGCAAAGCTGCTGGGCCACCACTCATGGCCCCCAATCCCCTCCACTCTAGAATGGAAGGTGAAAACCGCAGAAAGTAGGGCGAGTGTTTGATGTGACATCACATCCTCAAAAAATCGCTGAGAGACCTCACACCGATCTCTGCGATCTCTGCGATCTCTGCGCCCAGGCCGCCAAGGGCCCAACTTCCCCGTTCCTGGTCCCGCCGACTCCTGAGCCCAGAGCGCCTCCGCTGGCTTCGGAGCTGCAGCTGAAATGCCCCCTGCCCTTCTCCCCCGGGAGTGCGCCCTGGCCTCCCCGGTGACCACCCTGCTCCTGCCGCTGGCCCTGCTGCTCCGTGAGTTAGCCCTTCTCTGGGAAGGTAGAGGGGGTGCTTAGGGGGTCGCGGCCCTCCCGGCTCGGTCTCACTGCCTGGCCCTCCTCAGACGCAGCTAGAGTATACTCTGATACCAACGCGTTTCGAATAAGGGAACGGAAACTGCCCCGGCAGCTGAATGAGAGCATGGAGCTGAGCTGCGAAGTGCTGCTGCCCACCCAGAGCGGATGTTCTTGGCTATTCCAGAGGCGGGAAGGCCCTCCCCTCTTCCTAGTCTACTTATCCAGCTCCCGGAACAAGGTGGCTGACAGTTTGACTTCCAAGATAAAGGGCAAGAAAGAAGCCCCCTCCCAATACTCCCTCACCCTGAACCACTTCCAGGAGCATGACCAGGGCTACTACTTCTGCACGGTCACGCACAACTGGGCCATACACTTCAGCAGCGTCGTGTCAGTTTTCCTGCCAGGTGCGGGCACCCCGGGCACGCGGTGTGGTATCTCTGGGTGTGAGATTTGGGGCTCACCTCAAACGTGTTCCCACGGGCACTCGCGGCTTTCCAGTCTCAGCGCCCCCTCTCCCGGGATACTTGGATAACTGTTAGCCTTTCCCAGGCTTGTGTGGCCCTGGGCAAATTACTTAAATTCCCCAAGCCTCGTTGTTCACTCATCAGTAAAATGTGGACACCAACCCAAGCTCACAAGCTTGCTGGTTGAGCCCGGGAGAAGGGCTGGATGGAGGAGAGATGGCTTCTGCTTTGGGGGTGGGGGAGGCGCGGATGCGCTCTGCGGAGCCCAGGACGCTCGCAGCTGGCTCTGGCGCCCGCCTCTAAAAGGCCAGGCGGTGCCGGCTCCATCGCCCCTGCCCGCACGCAGAGTTCGCACCCGCAATGGAAAACTCAGGAGCCGCGGCTCCCGCAAAGGCGCGCGCATCGCCGGGTCCAGTCCCCAACCACGCTTGGATGTTGCTCCCGCAGCTAAGACCACCACGGCGCCGCCGCCTCCGCAGCCCACCAACGCGTCTCAACGCGTGACTCTGAGCCCAGCGGAGTGCCGGCCGTCTGCGGGGAGCGATGGTGAGGCACGCGGCGTCCGGATCCGGGAGGCCTGGGCGGTGGAGACCTGGGGAGAGCCCCTGCGGGGGGCGGGGGCACCTCTAATATGGAGATTGAGCGGAGGGCTCTCCTAGGGTGGGGAACCTAAGTCCCGAGCCTGGAGACCTGATGGGGCTGGCGGGAGAGGGTGAGGGGATCACCCTTCAGCTGCTAAATGGTGGTGTCTGGGGTGTCATCAGTGATTACAAAGAGACTGGACTTCTCCTGTAATATCTACGTCTGGGCGCCCCTGGCTGGGACCTGCTCACTCCTCCTCCTGTCACTGATCACCGTTCTCATCTACAACCACAGTAAGTCCTAGGGAATCGGGGTGCCATCTGCCCCGCGACTGTCCTTTGAGCTGCTGGCTCCTGACAGCAGCATTGGGGAGGTGGGGTTGAAATTTCTGGGACTCTGAGCTGTAGGGCAGGTCCAGGCACAGCACATTTCTATCCAAGAGCTAGAAGTGGAGAAGTCCTCCTTGGCCTCTTTCCACTCTCTAGGAGGTTGTTAAGAGGACAGCGCCCTATGTCAGGAGCTGCAGCTGAGGAAGCAAGCACACAGGTCCCGTGTTACCACAGAGGGGGCCATCCTGAGCCTGGGAACATTGCCACAGGGTGAAGGGTTGGGAACCACCAAGGGTGAGAGTCATTCTTGGCTCCTTCTGGGAGACCCTGCTTGGGGTATTATGCAGGAGGCTGTACTCACCCCTCATCCACGCATGTCTGTACTTGCAATGTTTCTTAAATTGATGAGAATGGAAAAGAAGCCTTCAGCTGGGTCCTCAAGAGCTATAATCCTAAAGAAATAGGGAAGGGTGGGAAATCCTATGCTGGGACTATAGGGGGGTTGGAGACAGTCAATTTACCCCCTCCCCCTTTTTTTTCCTTATTCAGGGAATCGAAAACGTGTTTGCAAATGTCCCAGGTGAGCCTCTTATAACCCCTGGGCACAGTTCCTGGCTTCCCCAGGAACAAATGTTGGGGACCTTCCCCAGAGAGAGAAAATGGCAG
>NW_004567132.1:25214665-25302592 GCF_000260355.1 Condylura cristata | reverse complement strand
AAGTCAGCATGAGGCCTGAATAAAGAGAATAGGAAGGCTGCCCATGTGGAGAAAATGGATGGATTACCCCAATTAATTGTAGCTCCTCAAAAGACCTGAGGTCTCTCTTATCTGGATGATTCCAGCTGGGTTTTGATGTTTTCTTTCTTTCTTTCTTTCTTTCTTTTTTTAAAGATTTATTTATTTATTCATACAGAGCTGGGGTAAAGACCAGAGATGGGGAGGGTGAGAGGATTCACCAGACACAGAGTGGGGAGTAGAACAGGCAGACTGACAGAGTACACTGCTGAGGGGAGCAGCAGGCGGGTCAGGAGAGGTCTGCCATGCCATGTGGTCACCTCCGGGCAGGCGGGGATCGAACTCATGCTGAAGTGGCTTTAGCTTCTTAGTGCTGTGCTTTAGCCTACTGCGCCACCAGGGAGGGCCAGGGTTTTGATGTTTTCTTAAGAGAATTTTTTTTTCTGTTTGGTTTAGAAAGACAATCTTTTACCACCTAAAAAGTAATGGCTTTTCCTCAGTTCCTTGAATCAACACAGGGCCTTGAACTGCTGCCCAGAAGCAGAGTGGAAGAAAGGGAGCCAGAGGCAGGAACAGGTAGCACTAGTAACTCCTCATGCAATCCAGCCTATGATGGTTCTGGAAAAATACATCCTGATGGATCAGGGGTCAAAAAGGGAAGAGACACAACATCCTCAATCTCCTCTCTGTGTTAGTCACAGAGAATCTAGCCTTGTTAGATGTTCACCTCTAACAGTCCCGTTTTAGCCCCACACTAATGTGGGTTCACACTCAGGAGTTCTAATCCTCACAGTAACGCCGTGGTAGACACCATGGGCCATGTCATAGGTCACCGGCTCTGAGATCAGAAAACCCACCCAGGGAGGTACAGACGGAGGCTACCAGATTACCAGCAGTAAGCACCACCCTTTGCTGAAAGCCTGCAGAGTGCCAGTTACTTGCCATATACATTTTTTTCCTGAAAAGATTTTATGTATACAAATGGAGGGGAAAGAGTCTGGTCTATATTGGCTCAACTGCTTTCTCTTCTTTTTGGCATGAACGTGTGTTCCAACCCTCTTCTTGGTGAACTTGATTCCCCCTTGTCCTTGGAGACCTCGGGAGGCTCCATGGTGGGCCGCTCTTAGGGGGCAAAGCCGCACACCTCCTGGGTCATGTCCCGCGAGACCTTGGTCAGGCGCCTGCGTGCGTCCACGGCTTTCTCTCACCTGCTGGGTCCTTGGTGACCTCATGCTCTTGTGGAGACCACGGCAGCGATGGCTACTGCCATGTGTGAGTGTGTCTGTGTGTGTTATGTCAAGTTTCATAACAACCTTTAAAGCAGTGACTTTAAATTTACTGTGACCACCAATTAACAGATGAGAAAACTGAAGCTGAGGACATTTAGCGACTTGGCCAAGTAGCGGAGAGCAGGGTCCCTCCTAGGATGGGGTAGGGCGAGTGGGGGCGGGGTGTTAGGGATGACCAACTCTGTTCACTAGTTCCTTTCAGTCAATGAAAATATCTCAAACCTTATGCCAAGGGTTTGTAGTAAGAAGCTCTTGATATTTCACAGCCCTTGATATTTTCTTCAGGAATCCAAATTCATTATCATATACATCATTATTTCTAACAATAGAAATATAAAAACGTTCCAATGCCTCTAGTACAGGTGCTATACGACAGGGGAGGGGGGTGATAAAGATTCTTTAAACACAGGATTTTTAGCTTTTTGAAAGAGGTGCAGTGGGAAATTTGGGGATGAGAATCATCCCTTATCTTCACTGAAAATCCTCATTTTTAAACGAGAATCCTCCCTGAAATACAAAACTCTGTAGGTTAAACTCACGTAAGGGTGCCTCAGCCAAGAGTTAGCAGAAGTGATGGCCAAGGGCAGATTCAACAGAGGGGTTCTGGTGGACAGTGTGTGGAGCTAGCTGGACCACAGTCCAGCTCGTGATGAACTAGCACATTCAGAAGGTGAGAGTACAGGGCTGTGTTAGCACGCGGTTTTCGTGTAACATCAAATTTAGGTTGTTAGAGACACTTCTCGATAAAGTAGATCTTCTTGGCTGGTGGTGGTTTGCTCACATCCTCCCCTTCTCCTGTGATCCTCCCCTGGGGCTGAGAATCAGGTCAACTGATAATTCCAGTGTTCAGCCTCCTCTCCACCTCACGGGGACCTTGACAAACTTCCCAAGAAGCTAGATGAACTGGCTTCAGATGGTTACTTGGTCACCTAGTTAACCTTGGAGATGTCCTCTAAACTCTCATTTCAGTGTCTACCCCTCGGGTTGCTGGAGGATTAATAAGATGGTACAAGTAACGTACTTGGAAGCCTGCTGAGGTCACTCACCCAGCCCCATACTGGCACCCCAGGGACAAACCCTCCAGACTGGGAGATTGGGGGTGAGGATGGGCTTGGATGGACGCTGTGGTGCCGGGCATGACCCCTTGCTGCAGTGATGGTTGCCTACCTCTTTTTCAGGCCCCAACTCAGACAGGGAAACAAGATCAGTCCTGAGAGATATGTCTAACATGGCGACGGGCCCCATGCCACAGCCACTACAAGACTTCAACCTGAGAACTCTCCTTTCGAGGAGAGCAACCATCCTTGCTTTCCAGTGTTCCCGTCCTCCCTCCATAAGTATTCATTCCCGTTATTATTATTTTCATGGGGTGGGGTGGGAAGACTACTTTTTCTTTAAATGTTTCCTTTAATTGACACAAACCAAGACTATACAATGTCTACAGTACACCACAAGGTTAAAATTCCGTTGTGCACCCCTAGTGGGGTGAAGGTGGGTGACCGCAAGCCATGTTCTCAGAACAATACTGCTAGAGCTAGAGGGGGCCTCGGCACCCACTCGATCCAAACCTCTACCCCATCCATTTTGCAAAAGAGACTGTGGCCCAGCTCTGGGGAGCAGCTTAATTGGGGTCACAGCAAGGCTGGGGGAGGGGGATCCTCCACACCTTTCAGATCTCTCTCACAGAAGCCTCTTTCAGATCTTTCTCACAGAGGCCTCTTGGGGGGCTGTGTCTGTGTCTCATACCACAGATGACAAGCCTCTCCTACAACACCCATGATAAGCCTTGTCTGTGCTTGGCGCCCTGAGGGGATGTAATAGGCAAGAGAACTTCTGCCTTTCCCAAAGTTCTGTAATGTAAACCAAATAGTATCACACTTTTTGAGAATCAAGCGTAAAATTATATAGGTAGCAGGAATTCCTCAAACAAAGTGGAATGGGTGAGCTAACTCCTGGAAAAGGAATCATCCCACCTCAGAAAGAAATGTCTGTGGAACCCCTCAGTGGACAAGGTTGCTCTCCCAGCCCTCCCACTGCAGAGGTGCCCATGTGAAAAAGAAGATGCCACCCTCTACCAATGTGCTCTGAGCATCAGTAAAACTGAGTGGAGTCCCTTTTGAGGCTCTAAACCTGAGATGCCATGTTTGAGCATGTTCCTGGATGACTGTTTACGGTTTGGAAAGACAGAGTTGTTAGCAAGCTACCAGGCAACTCCTGGCCTCCTCTCAACTAGCAGATGAGGAGGCTGAGAACCTGAACTGCTGACCTGCATGTGTGTTTCCTGTCTTAGAGTGTTGTAGAGATATGCAAACTCACTGGGAAAAAAATTTAAAAAGCACAAGAAAATAAGAATCAGCCATAATTCTTCACCTCAGGTATAACCCATTGTTAGTAACATTCTTCCTGTTATTTTCTAGACGTATGTGTAAAATATATACTTTGTTTTTTTTTTAAAAATGGCATTGCACTTTGCTTTTACAAGTGACTTTAATAAACATTTATAAGAAACTTGTTAGTGGCAAAATAATCATTTCATTTTTGGTGGTGTTATCACTTATTTAACTATAACCCAGCATTTCCAATTTTTCCACATTATAGTAACATATGAGAATTCTTTAGAATAAATAAAATTATTGGATCAGCTCCTACTTCCTGCTCAGACTCCCCATTTTTCACTCCAGCTAAAATAGGTTAGCCTGTTCTTGCATTATTTCTTTTGTTTTCTTGGTAATAGATGAAATGATAAGTCCTCTCATAGTAAATCGTGAAATCTTCATTCTTGTTGAGGTAAAATATACATAGCAGAAATGCACAAATTCTAAGGGTATGACCCCAAGATCTCACACAAGAACAGGCTCACATAACTAACACCAGGTCAAAAAAGAGAATTTCCCTTAACCTCTGGGAGGACATTCCACATCCTTAATTTTCAAAAACCAAGATAATTTTATAGAACAGAAAGCAAAAGGATAAGCGTTCCAGACAAGAGAAAGGAGAAATGAAACACGAGAAATTTACCATGAGAGCCAATTTAGCTCTCACCCCCTCCTCTGACACTGTCCTGCTGACCAGAAGTAGGGATACCCCAGGTCTGACGCCTAGCTCCAGGCCATGACAGGCTCTGCAGCCTTCAGCGGAAACACGGCCTGGGCTTTAAGCTGCTTCTGGATTCCCTGAAAGCGTGAGGAAGAGTATTCTGCTATGGGCCCCTTGCCCCCCACGGGAGAGACTCGTGAGGATGGCCATGGAGAGTCAATGCCCAAGAGCCGCCGTCAGGGGGAGACAGCAGAGGGCATTCGGTCATGGGTGGCATTTTCTTTTCCACCTGCAGCTCAGAGGGGAGAAGCTAAGGAGCTCCCTTGGGGAGGCTTCAGAGACGGTGAAATATTTACTGATCATTTCACACCCCCCAAAAAGAGAATTTCATTTACCACAAATAAAATGAACAATAATTTGGAGATTAAAAACATCACTGTAGGAGGAAGTATCCTTGTGCTGGCTCTCAGGAGGGGGAGAAAGGAGAACACCAATCTGAAGCAGGTGAAGGCGAGCTGTGACTTTCCATTCCCACCGTGCCACGGCAGACATGCAACTGTTTGTTCCACGTGTGGGGATGGAGCACCCAGCAGTTCAATGCTGGCAGCCTCGAGTCCAACAGTAGCATTTCATTGGCTAATCTCCCTTTTGAAGCAATGTCTTTCTAACTCATCCCAGGTGGAAGATGCTCCTAACAGTTTTGGACCCCAAGGAACAAAGAGCAGAGAAATAAGTTCTCTACTAAGTTGTGAACTTGGTTATCAGCTGGCTAGATGCCGCCCCATTGTGATTTCACTTAATATTCATTTAGCAAAACCATAGCCTATTGGTGAGAGAAAAAAAGACAAATGTGTTCTCTCTTTCCCCTAGCTGTTCAACTGCTCTTATTTTATGCAAGCCCGCCTAGAATCTCAGAAATCCTCTGGGACTGTTCAACCAGTGGTCGGGGTCTCCCTTCCTACCAGTCAGAGGCTGTCCCCTCCCTCTTGCCCTTGGGCCTGTGTGCAAAACCTTCTCTGCACAGTGTCCTGACCTCCAGACAGGTACACTTGCTCCTAAAAGCGGTGTTTCTCCAGCAAAGGGGCCCAATGCAGGGGTGCTGAAACTCACTTCCCAGCTCTGCTCCTTCATTAACTGTGTTCTCTGAGTACACACATGCCTAGCTACCTCAGTCTCCAACACTTGTAAAACGGGAGTAGTAGTAGTTGTTGCATAAAAGGCTACTGGGCAGGATGAGTCCTATGTGTTTTCTAAGTGCTACATTAGCATTTCAGTAGCTCAGTAAGAAAACAATAAATTAATGCTGAAAAAATGACCTTGTGCTGAATTTTTAAAAACCACTTTGTAAAAGTTATACTCAGAATGACTCTGTGTTTCAGCCTTCCCATTTCTACTCTCAAAAAGGTAGGCCGTTAGGTAGACCCAGGGACCTCAGCTCCCCAGCCTCTGCTCTGTCCTCTGAGCTCCCCTTAGCCCAGCATCCTCAGTGCCACCATCTTGCTGTGGTTGGCAGCTGTTATGTCCATCTTGTGCACAAAAAAGTTTCACCATCCACAGAGCAGGTGGAGGCCAGCAGAGTAGGAAACACATTTGGTCATGTCAGACCCTACTGAAAAGTTCATCCCACCCGTCTTCCTCATCCCACACCAATCCCCAACATCTCTTTCCATTACCTCTTCGCTGATAATGATCTGCAGATGTCATTTATCTTACATTTTATTGACACAATAGAGTAATGGCTGCCAGTTATTTAGCACTCCCTACAGACCAGGTAGTTGACTTAGGCCTCATCAAAACTATGAAATCGAAACTATTGTTCTATGTTCCGGATGAAGAGATAAAAGCATAAGGAAGTTTCTATCAATTGCCCACCACACTAGATTCTGGTGGGGCTGGAATCTGAACCAAAGTCTAAGCCCAGACTTTCAAAAGCTCTGCTTTATTGAATATTTTAGCCTGTCTTTAATTTTTAAAAAGATTTTATTTATTCATACAGAACTGGGGTACAGGCCAGAGGTGCCAGAGCGGTGAGGATTCACCAGAGGCAGAGGTGGGGAGAATAGGCAGAGTGCCTGAATTACACTGCTGTGGGGAGCAGCGGGCAAAACAGGAGAGGTCTGCCGTGCTGTGTGGGTCACTTCCGGGGCAGGGATTAAACTTGCACTGACATGGCCATGGCTTGGCTTGGCTGCACAGTGTAGCGCTCCAGTGCAGGGCTGCCTGGAATGGTTATGATTGGAAAAAGAAGTGAAACTAAGGCATGTTAACACAGCAGAACAGAAAGATGGGGAGGCTGGGTGTTTGACATGAAAGCATCACAGAAACCCCAAAGCCTACTGCATACATATGCCGTGAACTAGTGCTCTCAGGCAGACAAGCTCCTAGCACGTTTCCTGAGCTGCCTCTGAAAGTTTTCATGACAATGTACCAATATCCCACATAACTTTTCTTCAGGGCTGATTCGTTCACTAATCAAAAATAACAGTCTTGTACTTAAGAATGAAAGGGAAATTTAATTGGATTCCTACTCAGTGAAGAAAGGGAAAGCCACAGAAGTGTCTTGAATGTTGACAAACTCCATTTCCTTTTAAGTGGCATTTTTTGCTTTAGAGGAGAAATGACATCAAAGTCCATTTGAATGGCAGCACCTGCAGAATAGCTGGAAGCAGCTTCCAACGAAGTTAAAAGCCCAGTCCTGACCGGGAATTGGCAGAACATTATACAACACACTCCGTATAGGAGACCAGCGTCAGAAAGGAGTTTGGTGGTTAGGAGTCTGCGTGGACAACAGAGATGGGAATACATGTCAAAACACTACACCAAGGAAGCCCATCCCTTGAGACAAGAATAGTGTTTCCCTAAAAAGAGCAATGACTTTGTGGGACAAAACATCTTGCTGTATGTCTTTTCATTACATTTTTCATTTAGATTATCTTGTCCTGAGATTTGAGACCAAGTCCTGCCCCTACAAATACTGTGGGTACCCTGAATTCCCTACTGTACCAGCCTTGCTGGCTGTTGCCTGACCCCCTCCTCTCGCATCCCACTGTTGGGAGAGTAGGCTTTTAAGTACACAACTGAACGTCTCTCTCTTCCTCCCCACCCTTCTCCAGTACTTAGGTCTGAACAGGTCGCTCCATCTTTGTCTTAAATGCAAGGTTTAGACTGTGCATCTTAACTCATTAGCAGACCATGAATTCAACGTAGGCTTGAACATTAAATGAGAAACAGAAATGCATGTACATTGGCAACAAAGGTTTTGCAATCTTTGCTTCAGAACTATAAATGTGTATACAAGGTTATGAAGTTTGACTGGATGTCAGGAAAAAAAGAGGAAAGCACACCTTCTGGAAAGTAAGATTTGTTTGCCAGGATACGGCTTTCATTGTTTCCTTAGTGGGTGGGGAGCACCAAACTACTGTTTTGTCTAAATACTCATTTTCAGTCTGTCACTGTAAAAATGCATCGTCTTACATTTTTGGTGTTCGTTCTTCCCTGTTTTGTTGAGAAGGCGAAAGATGCATTTTGCTATGTTGCAAATACAGTATTCCCTCAACTACCTGGGCGATTGAGGAAACACTGACTTTAAAAATAGCTATACTAAAGAAAGTTTCAACCACGCTAAATTTAACTCTGCCCAATGACTCAGGTCTTAGTCACCAAGGAAAGGGGTAAATTTTCTTCAGTACATGTGACTCCCATCTGCCACACCGAAGTGGGAGGACACTTCATCAACAGCGAGTATCCAGGAGGCACCCGCAGGGAAAGCCGGTGATGTCCCAGGCATCGAGGTTGCAGCTCAGGAGGCTGGGCTAAGGCTTGAGATCCAGCATTTGTCCTCTGCTCGCAGGTGGTTCCAAGGCTGCCGAAAACAAGAATCCTACAGAGTCCCAAATACGTTAGGGAGATGTGGCAAGGACTCAGGCCTACCCCACCAGGCCTTGTCTAGAGCAGGGACTAGTCACACACGTCACTGGGTGGGACTCCCACTGGTTTCCACAGGTAGGAAATGTTCAAAATGCAAATATAAATTTTAGAATGTAAAATATAACCTGAAACACCCTCTAAAAAATACACAAAAGCAGCACAGATGACTGCTGTCTACCTACCACTGTAGGTCCTCACGCAGAGCAGACAATTCAGTGTCTGTTCCTGCCTGGCAGTGCAGAGTATGCGACTCAAGCCCTACTCCAGCAGCAGCCTGGTAGAGCAGTTCTGGGCTTTCCCTTCCCAGTCACATATCACTCTGCTCAGAAAACAGGGCAGGGCCCCAGCCACCCATAGGATGGACAGGAGACTACAGGAGTCTGCAACCGCCAGCAGAAACGAGGGACAGTGTCAACCGACCTGTTCTCACACTGCTAGTGGCATAGAAACAGGTGACAATCTTTTCGGAAACGCTTTGTGCAGATCCTTAGCAAACACCGGCAGCAATGTTCTCTTCTCACAATCGACACCTCCATATTCCCTCCCCCTCATACCTGTCACTTGTCACATTTACACAGACTAGTTCCACAAAGTACTTTTTAAATGTGCATTTCTTTAATTTTTAAAAATATACACAGGAGAAGCCATGTGTTTTACATAAGAATACACACATTAACAAAGCATCTTAATTATTCAAAATTCTATTATAGCAGTCTGAAATTTATAAATTAAATATAGCATAATGTTTTACGTTAAAACGAAATCCCTGAAACTACTGGATATACTAGATTTTTTTTCCAAAGTCAAATGAACAGAGAATATGGTTTGTGTTAAATAAGGTTTATTGTTAGCATTATTGCCTATAGTCTATAAGATGCAACTTTATTGTGCCTTTGCAAACAGGATACATTTCTTAAAAAAACTGATCAAAATTTTCCATACATATAGCTCTATATGATAGATTACAGTGCAACACTAGTCTTGTTACATAATTATAGAAATACTATAGAACCCAAGCGCACAGGGTAAGCAAAAGAAATACAATCCTGAGCCATCTGAACAAGATGATCTGATGAATCCATTTAGTGTTAGGTTTAGAAAACAGAGAAAAATACTACATGCACACTGCAGTCATGAGCAAAATACATTAAATACCTGTGCTTGCTATACACAGGTGGGAGAAATGGTGAATCTGAGACACATGCACACTCACTCACGCCCATTTTCTTCTCCTGCTTCCCTCCCATCCCCATACATTCACTCCTACCCCTCCCCAAAGAAAAAATCAGGCACTAAATACCTAGTGAATCCCACATCTGCCTTGCCAGAGAACATGAAGTGACTGCTAAAATAGAGCGTAGGTCCTCACCCCTTAACATGAAATGAAGCATGTGCTATAAGCTAATTCCAGCTGCTCTTGCCTCTTTGGAAGAAGTAAATGAAGCATATGCTCACTACAGCTTAAAACTAGTGGGAAAGCTTTTGAAAACAAAACTTTGTTTTCTCTACCTCTGTCTTGAAGTAAAATCAACAGTGGAAAACTCTAAAACTAATTGCCTCATCTGCTATTAAAATACATTTGTCATTCTATTTTTGGTTTCTATTCAATTATAGTTCAATAAAAAGTTTAAGTTTTTACCTGCTTAAGGTAAACACTATTGTACCACATAAAACCTGCCACAGCGGGACAGGCATATGATGCGCCAAAACCTTCAGTGTTCCTTGCACGTATTTCCTCAGGACCACATTATTCTAGTCTTACCAAAGATAATGTACATTAAGTAATGAAAGATATTTTGGTTGTGTCTTCATCTTACACATCCTAGTGATGGAATTAACCAAACCTTGTCTCCATGCCTTCCCTGAAAATAACCTGAGTCTGCTGACTAAGCAGTCTGACTAGCATGCCGGCCAGTCCACTTAACCAGAGGTTGAACTGGAAAACCAGTAGGGTAACAACGTCTACCAGCAGCGTGTCTTGTGAGGACAACCAAGAACTCTTGGTTTCTGCAGTATCTATTCTCCTAAAGGCTCTAACCACTGGGTTGGAAAAAAAAAACTCACAGTAGAAAGAATACTGAATTTTAACTGCATAATCTGTGGGACTACCTGGAAAGAAAAAAAGGATCCTCTTTTCCCACAGAATCTGGTATGGGTTTTAGTGTCTCTGTATAAATCAGCTGCTACAGAAAACCCAAACACAAGATTTACTTTCTTTTTTCAATTAAATGCTCATACACTCACAAAATACTCACACACCCTATGAATATGAGGTGGCTCTTTGCTTCAAATTTTTTAAATCAAGAGGCACCAATACCCGTTCATTTATGTATTACAAGTCTCATAGAATCAAACACTAAAACAGCAATGGCATCTGTGATGATTACACAGAAGAGAAAAAAGATCAAAGACAACCTTAGCCACTGCACTTCAGATTGTGCTTGCAAGCACAGATGCTCTGGCTAAATCAGAATCTTATAGTAAGGTTTTATTGGTTTCGCATAGTTCCATGGCCTTTGTCCACAACTGATACATGGAAATGGCTCCTAGGAAACCACTCTGAACTGGTTTCAATGTATATCACTATTATAAGTTTGACTGTAAAAAACCTTGGCCTATCACGACCCTCTGTGAGGGGGGTGGGGGGGGGGAGAAAGACACTTCCTGCAGTGCTGACACACAGCCTCAGTGGCGAGGCGTTCCTAAAGCCTTTAGTGGAGGAGTTTCTAGAATACGAAGGGCAGCACGTTTGTATTTCAGCATCTTTGGTTAAGGTCCGGCTTCTGCTAATTCACCTCGCCTTCATATTTAGTCACCAAAGAATTTTAAGTTTATGCACTGAAAGGTCGTAAGACATTGTTTTCACGCTAAGTTGTCAGACTAGTAAGAGTTTCAAGGTTTTGGTCCCTAACCTAGTCAGGTGGACCTTATACAGGAGGCTATAAAATTAAATGCTTCAGTTAAAGCATGTTCTTTTGAAGTTTCTTGTGTTGCACAGAAAACTCACAGGATTCCCGACACTAGGGAAAAGCAGGGCTCTAGCTAGTGGCTGAGCCAACTCTGTGAAGGGTCTGGCCACCAAAAATATTCACCCCAGCCTCCAGCACAATGTCTCGATTATTTGAACTTTGTGTGAAGCCTAAATATTGTGTAGGTGTTTGGGGTGGGAAGGTGGGACTAAGTTGTGAATAAAGTTAAGTCTGGCCTATCAAGAAAACATTTTTAAAAATGATAATACTCTGGATTTTAATTCTAAAGAAAAATATAATAAACCAATTTTATTTCCTCAGAGTATTGCCTGGAATTCTCTATTTTCATTTTGGAGTCCAAGGAGTTTCTCTTGCTCTCTTTCTTCAACTGCTTTAGTAGAGAGAGGGGAAACTTCACAGAGATTTCCAACAGGAAAGCAGAGACTTACAGCAAAACTCACTGTGAGGCCAAGACTGAGGCTGCATAAAGCGAGCATTCTGACCAGGCCAATCACAGCTCCTGGCTAAACTACAGTATGCACAGAAGCCCTAGATACAAGCCTGACTCCACACACTGCAATCCAGCAGGTTTTCACTGAGGAAACACTTTCCTTTACAAACAAATCTCAAGCTCTCACAAGTAAACATTTCTGGATAAACCATCCAAGATCATATACTACTGCAAACACTGCCAGTCTCCAATTAACTTAAAACTGGAACTATTATCTCCCTTCCACCAAACCCAAGTCAATCTTATTTTACAATGTGAAGTGTCACATTCTGCTTCTGTGTTTTCTTCTTTTTTCATAGTCTCATGGAAGTTTTCCTATACTGATATCGCGCTCCATGTCAGATGACTGAAGTTGTGAAGTATTTGGTGATTTCCACATAACATTCTTTCCATAATGAAGTAACTTCATGAGTTTAAGTCAAATTTATGTTGACAGAAGTCTTTTCCATGTAGTTCATCATACAGAGAAAGACTCTCACACATGGCTATTTCTGGACAGTGCATTAAATGAAGATTCCTCACAAGAGAAAAAAATCATTCATTATCTGTATCCATTAGAGTAATATACAGATTCACAGTCAATGAGATGACACACTTTGCAGAAGAGAGGCATTAAACAGTGTACTATTCAAATACAAAAACAGCAATAAACATATTCTGCGTGACAGAAAATTTGCTAGCTTCTAACTTTAAGGATTTAAAGTGATGAGTCTGGTAACTGCATTTTAGGACTGGAACATGCTTCTTCCCTCCCAGATACACAATGTTTGATGCTGGTGCACATATACATACACACACACACAACACTGTGTCTGCAATGATATACAAATGCAATAAATAGCCAAGTCCTAAAGGCAGATTGCAAAGAATAGGGCTACTAAAACCAAGAAAGCAAGTATCAACTTAAGAACACTTCTAACTTTAGAATTTCATTTTATTGAACACACTTTTTTAAAGAGCACCCCTTGGCAATAAAAGCAAATCAGAAATAGTACTCCTTCCGCTCTGTTTTGGCAGAAGACTTCTCACAGCAACCTGCTAAAGTAAGGATGGAATTTCAAACAGGGAGCCCATGGGGGCTACAAGCAGGGCTCAAGTGCAGGTCTGCTGACTTCTCGGTGAGCACTGGAGCAGAGGAAAACATCAAAAAGCAAATTTTGGAATCTAGCACAGCTTTCTCTCTTAAGCAAAAAAAAAAAATACAAGTTAGTTTATAACCACAATTCAATTTTTCAAACTTTTTCTGAAGAATTTTCATTTAATTATGCATACATAACAGGAAATAAAACTTTTCCACAAACATTCTCAAGGCTTACAATTATTAAGAAAATGACAAAAGTAAAAGCAGGAGAAATATTAAACACATGGCAGGTAGGTCAATTTCGGTTTCTGCTCTTAAAAAGTAAAAAAATCACCATATAATTAAGTACAAAAACCTGCATTGAATGACAACTGCTGGTGTATTTACTTGATCAGAAATGAAGACCAAGAATATAATAAAGCCCTATGATAATATTCATCTCGAGCACTCCCCTCAGTGTACACTAAAATGTTGGCAAAGTTTCTGGAGCATTAGCTTATATCAACACGGGAGTCCTTGGTTAGCTGCATTAAATGGAACATTCTCTTCTGAAATGCGGCCACAATTCAGTTTTCACTTACAAATTGCTAGTTATTTCTTCAGAAAAATATCTGCTTGGCGTCTCCTGGGCTTTGTTCCATTGGACAGTATGGACATTTTAATCTAAAGGCAAGGAAAAAAACACTGAATCAAGGAACAAGATCAGTGGTGAGCATTCAATTTTCATCTAGTTAGAGTGTCTTCAACAGTTACACATACACATAGAAATAGACATTTGCATTTTGCTTTGAGGCTTAGCTATGCTTTCCCTTAATGTAACAGCCAAGATCTGAAGGGTTATAAATACCATTCAAGCCAAATGAACAAGCCCAAGCCCAAATCAGTGAAAACTGACAACTTTTCTGAAAATTGCTTTTATGGTTTCACAAAATAAATCCATTTTTCCTTCTCCAAGGTTTAGACTGCACCTCTCTCTAAATAGAGTTCAAATATATGGATCCCACCACCCACTTAAGTGCAACAAATGTGTTAGTTGCTGAACCGAAGAGGCATGTAGCCTAGGAAGAATGCAGTAACACACAAAGTCAGCATGGCCAGAACCAAGGTCAAGGTTAGGCTTCCATTCACACCAACCTACACAACCAGAAGCATGGCCTGTGAACAGCAGCCATGGCTTTGTTATATGCCACATCCTTCTTTACCATAGAGGGTCGAAATACATACCAATGAAAAACACATAGGCTTCTTAGACTGTTTTTGAAAAGTTGGGCTCATTATCTTTAAAAATTATAAATGTATATACCCCTTTGAATTAGCAATTCAAGTACAGGAATTTACATACCACATATAGCAACTTAAACACAGTTGAACTTTACTTTTTTTTAAAAAAAAAAGATTTATTTGTGCATACAGAACTGGGGTACAGGCCAGAGGCTCAGGGGCGGTGAGAGGCTTCACCAGAGACAGAGCGGGGAACAGAACAGGCAGATTGATGAAGAACACTGCTGAGGGGAGTAGCGGGAGGGTCAGGAGAGGTTTGGCACACCATGTGGTCACCTCTGGGGCAGGTGGGGATCGAACTCATGCGGAAGTGGTTTAAGCTTATTTGTGCTGTGCCACCCACTGCGCCACCAGGGAGGGCCAAACTTTACTTTTAATTTAACAGCATTAACAAAAGTAATGCAGGGAACTGGTTAAATTACCATATTTCCATATGATAGAATACTCTGCGTTTTCAAAAAGATTGAAGGCTCTTTTTATAACACAAAAAATGTCTCCAAGACATTACTAAGTGAAAAAAACAGAGCTCAGAATAGTATACAGAATATTATGCTACCTTTTGTGTAAAAGGAGGAGAGGAAGAACAATACATCACATAACCAAAAAATTAAAGAACAGAAGATCATATTTATAAATCTAGTCACCAAATTCATGAATAAGTCACTTAAAAGGATGACAAATAGGCCCTCCCTGGTGGCACAGCGGGTTAAAACACTGCACTAAGAAGCTTGGGCCACTTCCGCATGAGTTCAATCCCTTCCTGCCCCGGAGGAGATCCACATGGCGAGGCAGACCTCTCCTGACCCGCCTGCTGCTCCCCTCAGCAGTGTACTTCATCAATCTGCCTGCTCTGCTCCCCACTCTGTCTCTGGTGAATCCTCTCACCTTCCACATCTCTGGCCTGTACCCCAGTTCTATATGAATAAATAAATAAATCTTTAAAAAAAAAAAAGATGACAAATAAGTTACTAACAAAAGATGAGATACCACCCACTATGCCAAATGAATAATTAAGGAATCTAATTATTCTGGCTATATTTACTTATTGTCTTTGTTACTTCTTATCCTCCCACTAAGATCCAAAAGAAAAAAGCTTTTATTAAAATTTAAAAAACAAGGCACTTACTTGCTACCATTAAACATTTTATTCAGGGCATCTCTTGATATGATATGACCACAGACCAGTTTCATGGGTGGATTGTTATCTGTGGTTTGCTGACGAAGAATAGGACAGGCAAATATAGAGTGATACCAGCACTTTTTGCCAAGGTCCACTTCAATCTGTTAAAAGAAAGTAAACAGGCTCAAACTGTATTTCAGAAAACCATCCACATGTCAGTATGTATTATGCAGTAAAGAATACTTATGTACTCATCTGAATATAATCTTCCAAGCATAAGATTCAAAGTATTACTCTGTAATTCTAAATTAGCCCTCAAAATTACTTAACATTATTTTTCAAACCAAATTGTATGTCTGAGAGTCTCAAAAACAAGGCTAAGTTCTGGACGTCAACCACACTTGAAAACTAGTCAGGATAAATCTAAGTGTAGTCAATAAGATGCTGAAGTTTTGTTTTGCAGCACACTTAGCTAGGTGACAAGATTCAGGGTAACAATTACTTTAAACAGACTTAATGGGGTTGCCCATGTTTTGTGTGTAATGGCCTAGAGAAATCACCTGAAATAAGGGTTTTAAGTTCCTGCAGGACTTGTCACAATCTGTACCTGCTACTGTATTAATAAGGACAAACACAACCTGTGAAATCATCTAGCGCTGAAGTCAGCTAGCAAAGGACAGGGGTTTCATAAAATGTCAGTTCTGTTTTCTTTCCTTCTAAATGTAAAATAGTTATTGCCATAAGTCTTTTACCCAGACTCTTTCAAAAAAGTTGACAGAAGTGTAACAAATAATCCTGAGAAAACATCAATAGTACACCCCTCCAACTGCTTTATTACCCTGCCACACAGGCTTCCCAGAGCAGTGTGCTCTGCTCTAGCATACAAGTGTTGAAGACACTTAGAACATGACGGGGAACTACCAGATTCTTGCAGGCACCTGCCTCAGCAGTCAAGCCAGGGTGCTGCTCATGTCCTGACCACATGCAGGACTAGGAGTGCACCTGTGCCTTTAATCAAAGCAGAGCTCTGAAAAGAAGCTGGGGCAACCAACCGACAGTTGGGAGAACAAGGTAAATGCAAATAAACCCATAAACAGGTGTGGCAGAAAAGCGGCAAGATGTCAGATTATATTTTAGGCCTTCTGGGCCGCTGATATAACTGTTTACAGAATAATTTCATGCAAGGTTTAGTGCCTAACTCAGAGACCTGGTGGGAACATATACACCTTTGTCTCTCATATCATAACTACTATCAAAACTTGAGGACCTGCTATGTGTCCCTGATTGTTTTGAGCACACCTATGTTATCACTAGCCCTCAGTTGTCTCATGATGGCCCCTATTTTAGAAATGAACAACTATTACTTAGAGAAGCTGTAGAGCTGGCAAGTGACTGGATCTGATGTTTCAAACCATGACTCCCTTCCTGCACGATGGCAGTGGACAGTGTTGCAGAGGGCCAAAGATGGCTGCAGGTACCAAAGGGATGATCTTTACTGAATAGCCATGTACTTAATTAGTATTATAAAAATATAACCAACATAAACCATAATCTCAAAAATGACAAACCAAATAAGCTGACTCACTGGATAGAATCTACTATAGTATGAGGGCTTTGTCACTTGCACTAAAGAGCACACGCATGTTATGTAGCATATTCCACCCTCTCTACTTTTGACATTTTCCTTCTTTAACTTTAACTGCCTCTCTAAATCAGAATTTTAATAGAACTCCTGCAGTGCCTCCAAAATATACCAACTCATTTTTATTGCTGTATATGCACATATACATAAAAGTATCTTCTGTCAGTTGGCTTCAATAATGCTTCCTAGTTTAATAGATGAGAGGCCTTTAAAAAATCTTAACTATTACTTTCTTCTAAAGAAGAAGGCAGGAAAAGTAAATAATCAAGAGAAAATGCAACTCACGGGTAATTCATCTTTCTGGTTCCAAACTCCAGTGCACTGCCTCTGTTCAATGACAGCTTTAATATTAATTAGAGCTGGCAGAGCCACACAACCTGCTGAGAAACTGGGAGAGCAAAAGAGGAAAGTGTCAGACTCGGTCCTGGGAAATGCCAATTCCTCTAGACTCTGTGCAGAAGGTCCTAGCCTCTATACACTCTCACATCTGGAAGTGCTGGCAGACAACTCTCAGCTGAGTCCCTCTTCAGGACTATCCTAGATGAAGAAAGCCACCTAACCAGGTCCATACCTGATGAGTGCTCCACGTGAGGTCACAAAAGTCCAGCCCTGTTACCCCAGTTTGGGACAACTCACTCCCATCATAGCTCCAGAGCATCTCAGGGGTGAGCTAAATGGAGACTGCATCAGAGTCCAACTTTTCCCTTTGTCTAATCTTGCTGCTTTCATGCTTCTACTAGGGATGAACAATAAACTTCCTACATATCAATTTCCACCCACCATAGGTTAATGGTATCCCCTATCTTCAGATGGAACACCATATGGAAATGCCGACTGTACCTGATTCATCTGTGTAGCCCACACAATGTCTGTCACACAGCGGGAATTAAAAACACTTAAGGAATTAAAAGAACAAAAGAACTTAAAAAAAGTTATCTTCTTAAAATAGATTCATATATATTTGGTTTCAGACCTTTTACATGCTTGAATAAGACCCTCAAAGAGCATTTGTTTTTTTTTTTTGTGAGTTACAGCTATCATTATTTATTGTATTAGAAATCAAAACTTTAAAATACTAAGTGATTTAAAAATAGTATTAATTTTATCGTAAGTTATCATTACAAAAATAACTGTTTTCCAAATAAATAAATAAATAAATAACAGTGTTTACAGAAGTGGCACTGTTTTACACTTTCACAAATCTCTTCAATGCCTGGCTTAATAAAGACAGCTGGATTCTTCCATCTTGCTCTACACTCAACCTGTTTTGATGTGTTTGTTGAAGTAAATGAAAATATTTTAGACTCCCACAAATATAACTGCTTCATTATCCTTTCAGAAATTGCAATAGTTTTCTTTAATGTCATAACATGTCGAAGAGTAGAGTTAAAAGGTTAGGGACAAAGTGGAATCTGAATCCTTACCATTGATTTTTCTTTATGCCCTGCTACATTAACACCCAGTAGTCTATCTTGTACTTTCTTAATATTCAAGCATGATTTTTGTAAGATCATACTGAATTAAATCAGATTAACACACTTCATAATGCTGAAAATAATAAAATTTATTATTATCATACCAATCCCATCAAAGAATTCTTTTAAGTATTAGGAATCTGTCAAGCTCAGTGGTGGATACAAATTTTTCAAAATTTAGTTTAAAGCTCTAATTTTAACATCATGGCAAAAGATACTGTCAGTTACTTCCTTGGTTTCATAAGTCCTTTCATTCACTTGAAAAAATGTTCATCAAAAAATTAACTGTGAATAATTTTAATTCGTCCTTTAGTGAATTCCATGAAGAAAAACAAAACTATTACTAGCCCACAGTTCAACATATATGTTTTTTTCCTCCAGAAAGTGCTTTATGCAAATATCCTCTTTTGTCACACAGAATTTTGAAGTTGTGTCTTCAAATTTAATAAAAAATTAGTCACTTTTGGGCCCTCCCTGGTGGCACAGCGGGGTAAAGCACAGCACTAAGAAGCTAAAGCCACTTCAGCATAAGTTTGAGTCCTGCCTGCCCCAGAGGTGACCCACATGGCATGGCCGACCTCTCCTGATCCATTCGCTGCTCCACTCAGCAGTGTACTTCGTCGATCTGCCTGTTCTGCTCCCCGCTCTGTGTGTGGTGAATCCTCTCACCATCCCTGCACCTTTGGTCTGTACCCCAGTTCTGTATGCATAAATAAATCAATCTTTAAAAAATATTAATCACTTTTAATGTTTCATCAAGAGCATCTTAAACTAACACTCTTAAACAGCAAGTTTGTGATGGTGAAAAAATAAAACAGGTTCACTTCCCCAACCCTGCCTCGCTGGTAGATCTTGAGCAAAAAAAAATTGGGGGAATTTGGAGGGGAGAGGCACTGTTCTTCCCAGAAGGCCCAGCCTCTGTGACAGAGGTGGCATTTAGAAAGGATGTCAGAGATGAACATAATGGCTTCAACTAAGGATTAACAAAAGTAGGTTAACTCTAACCTTAAAAGACCTTGCCTGCCACAAAAGTAGCGATAAAGGACTGATCACAAAAATATACGGAGAACTGATGAAACTCAACAAAAATCAAGTAAACAACTCCATCAAAAAATGGGCAGTAGAGCTAAAAAGACACTTCTCCAAAGTGGAAATGCAGATGGCCAACAGGCATATGAAAAAATGTTCAACATCACTCGTAATAAGGGAGATGCAAATTAAAACCACAATGAGATACCACCTCACCCCAGTGAGAATGGCACATCTTCAAACAACTAGCAACAACAATTGTTGGCGAGGATGTGGAGAAAAAGGAACTCTCCTGCATTGCTGGTGGGAATGCAAAATAGTACAACCACTATGGAAAACTGTTTGGAGGTTCCTCAAACTGCTAAACATGGAGCTTCCCTACGACCCAGCAATCCCACTCCTAGGTATCTATCCAAAAGACACAAAAACACTGATTGAAAAAGATACTTGTACCCCCATGTTTATTGCTGCTTTATTTACAATTGGAAAAACATGGAAGCAGCCCAAATGCCCAAAAGTAGATGACTGGATTAGAAAGATGTGGTACATATATACAATGGAATATTACTCAGCAACCAAAAAAGAGAAACAAATGTCTTTTGCAGCAACTTGGATGGAGCTGGAAAAGATCATGCTTAGTGAGATAAGCCAGAAAGAGAAAGAAAAATACCGGATGGTTTCACTCATAGCAGGAGTATAATGGACCAGGTGAGAAAATAACAAAAATAATGAACAACCATATACCAGAGACATTCTGTGGGGGCAGAGTGGGGAATGGGATCAAAAACGGGGGGGTGGGAAGGGAAGGAAATGCACGGGACTATGGTGGTGGCACAGGAGTGATTTGGTGATGGGAAACCCGTGGGGATTACAATCGAGATGGAAAAAAAAAAAGTGCAAAATGATGTAAAAATAAACTTTGTAATAAAAAAAAAAAAAAAAGACCTTGCCTGCTTGGGAGATTTCAAGTAAGTATGGAGAAACCTCTGCCCCAGTCTGTGCTTAGGACCAAACACTTTAGTTCATACTGTCTGTGCAAATGTCAACACCATGGAAAAAGCTCTCAGGGACACCCCCCCAAGGGTTCATAGTCCATACTCTAAGAACCCTGCCAATTTTAACTGTGTCACTGTCAACTGTGATAGTCTCTACTTCTTTTTGGCTTTTTTTTTTTTTTTAATTATTTTTACATCCTTCATTTTGTGCATTTTTTCATCTGGGTTGTAATCCCCGTGGACTTTCCACCACCAATTCACCATGTGCCAAGTGATGGTCTCTTGAAATACCAACTGCACTCTTCTTCAGAAAGACAAATGATCTCTTGGTTTTAAACATCAATAACTGCATAACAAGTTCAGAAGAACTGACCAATGCAGTACATATTTCAATAATAGACAGGACTAATTTCCATACCTGACACTGAGAGGGGACTCCACAGATAGCCCCAGGAGGGCACAGGCATCCCGTGTAAAGATGTCACAGATGTCAGCCCACTGGTTTGCATCAAGCAGGTGAACATATGGTGAGTTTTCAATCCCTTGTCTCAGATACACAAGGCTTCCCATCAGAACCTGAATGTCTAAACAAAAGCAGCAGCAATTTGGAGGTGTGAATGACCACACCTGAAATAAAGTTTGACTTACAGGTAATCAGCTAAGAAAGACAACAATACTCCCAACTAACACAGCCTAAAATAACATCTGTTAAAATTCTGGTCTGTAAGCTTGATTCCCCCTTTTCCATAATTAAAGAATCAGCATACAGAAAATGGGGAGGAGAAGGGAAGCACTAAATATTGAAGTTAGTTAATTTTGTTCTTAGACAGAGCATAATACAATGACCATTATGAAGAGGCGTAGCAATTACACCGTAGTGGGGCCACTGTGTGTCTCTGGCTATGGCACCAACCAGACATTGGAGGTTAAGTGCAGCCACCCTGGCACACCCTCAAACGTCAGACACGTCATCTTGGGATGGGGGGAGGACCAAGTGCTTAACCCACTCTCACCTCTCTTCTTAATTTATTATGGAATCACCAAAAATGCAAGGTCTCTTTTTGACTTTTCATTTAAGAGATCTGAATGTTTTACTTCTTTTTCAAGTCAAAACTTTTTCATGATTATCATCTACAATTGTTTTCACTCTCAAATATGTATTAGATCTAGTTAAAGTAAATTCCAATGGTGGTTGCAGCCTGTTCCAAACATTAAAAACATCTGACTCCAGACTCACCTTTTTGATGATTTAGAGCAAACGGCTGAAAATTTTTAGCATATTGTAATGCCTCTCGTTGATTTGTAGTTCCACCCATTAACAAGCTAATGAAATATAGTCTGTGTAGCTTAAATTCCAAGGAGCTGTTTTGGGCTATGAGCATTTCTCGGTTTGATACTGCCCATCTAAAGAAAAAGCAGAAAAAAATTTTAACTGAATTGAAGAAAAAAGGCAAGGCATGTGAAAAAAATGCTTGAAATGCAGTAACAAAAGAAAAGGGTTTGGCCTGCCATCTTGTGGAAGTTGGTAGTAATTAAGAAACCCTATAACTAAGCCCAGAGAACACTTCACTGTACCTAAGGAAGCTCCTTCAGTGAAAGACGGGGGGGAAAATTAAGTTAGATAACAATTTTATATTTAATAATATTTAACAGCAAGGCAAGACTAGCAAGTTACATGATATATTTAGAATTCTCTTAAGTCACACTTTGAAGCACACCAGTTTTAAATCACTTGGCAGAATGTGTCTATAAAGTGTCGCCTCAGAATGAAAAAAGGGTGACATAAAGCAAAGCCTTATGCCTAAGATAAAACAGGTGATTTCAGCTCTCAAATTCCCCAGCAATGGAAACCAATTGCATGAATTTTGAGGATGGCTGACTTTATAGAATTTGGAACCTCAACTTTAGGTTAAAAGTAAACCCCTTCATGAAACATCAAAGGCCTGGACATCAAACCTTTGTTTTAGACTCCTGAATGTCAACAAGCCATTGATAAAATGGAAAGCTGATCTCAGCACTAGCCTTATGAATGCAAGAAGCCTTTCCAATTCTTATGTGTATGAGAGACAGGGAGTTGGCATAGGGGTATAATTCCAAATTTTAGGAATGTAACCCATCACCTATCTGCAAACTGGACCACATGACTAACGTATGGCCTCCAAGTTTGCAGGCAGTAGCTGCCACTTGTAAACTTCTAAATGAAGCAGAGAAATTTATATCAGTCTATCATTCTGTGTATCCCAGTCCAGGTAAGAACAGCAAAGGGGACTTAAGCTGACATCAAGACATATAGGGAAACATCATGCAGCTCTATTAGATAATCCTAATGTGTAGATTCAAGTCACTAGCTCTTTAAAAGTCTAGCTTACTTGCTCTCAATCAATACAGAGAGTCTTGGGGACAGAATTTTAACTCCTAACTATCTAGAAACTATTGAAACAGTGAATGTGAGCTGACCAGATATATTTGACCAGCTCCTGCACATCTAGAGTAGGAGTTGTTTACAGATGGCAACAGTTTTATGGAACATGGACATGCAGTAGTGATGTTTCCGAACACCATAAAGACACCCTGCAGAGACATCCACACAAAGGACAGAACTGACAGCCCTGACTCAAGTCCTAGACTTAACTCTCCCAAATTAGAGGATGAACATATACCCTGAGTATTCCTCCATGGTTTTACATGTACATGGTGCCATATAGAAAGAAAGAGGCCTCTTTACACTGAGCAAGAAAGGAGATTAAGAACCACTAGAAATCTTGGCCTTGCTAAAGGCAGTAGCTTTGCTGTCAGTCACAGTGATGATGCATTGTACTGACTACAAAGAGGCGGACAAAAAACTGAAAAAGTTAACAGAGCAGTGAACTACAGCTAAGGCTGCTACTCATTCTGCTTTCTAGGAGACACTTACCCCTCTCATGGACTTTTTTGATTTGCCTAAATATAATGACCAGGATGAGGAAGGGGCCTAAGAATGGGGATTTACTAACTTCAACCCCAACTCCACTTGGAGAATGAACCCACATGGAATCATACACCTTCCAGAGGCCCTAGACTACCTTGTGTGAAACATTTACATGAGGGAGGCCACACTAGAATCTATATGCAATGCATATTTAAAGGGTACCTAAAATGTCCAGAGAGTGGCTCAACTACTTACCCAAAGCTGCCATTTATGTGCAAAAAGAACCCTAAGAATGAATCACAACCAAAAGGTACAGGGATTTAGTATCAGGGAAAACAGTGTAGAGACTGGCAAATTTTACAACTTTTGTCTTTGTGGATAAGTTCTCAGGAGCTTCAGAAATTAGCAAACAATGGCTGAAGGAAATAATCCCTTGTTTCAGATTGTCTAATTCTATTCAGAATGGCAATGGAACTGCATTTATTTCATAAGTAAGGTCCAGAAAGTCATGTCTTGCAGACAGTTAAAATTACACAATGCCTGGAGACAATAGACATGACTAAGAGAAAATGAATCATACCTTAGAAAGTTCTTGGCAAAACTGCCATGAAACCTATATATGTTGGGATCAGGTACTGTTCACACCTTCCTTTGGATAAAAGTGGCTCCTCGAAAAGGGCTACATTTAAGCCCCTTTGAAACTATCTTTGGAAGACTACTCCAAGTTTCAATTTTGAAAACTGTACCAGACACCGAACAAGAACATAGGATCAAATAGTATGTAAAACACTTCCAGGAAATTCTAGCTATCAATCATAACTCTGCACACCCTAGGATCTTTGTGCATCCATTCAGATCTGGTGGCTGGATCTTACCTGGCAGAGTGGGGTTGCTAAAGCTCAACAGACTGAGAAATGGTCTGGTCTTTATGATGTTCTGCTAACCACTCATACTTTTTTCAAAATCGTAAGGCCCTGCATGCATCACTTTCAGGGTGAAGAAAGTCTCAAGTGATGATGACCTGGAAATCAAAACCCTTTGGACTTGTGAACCTGTCAAAGACCCAAGATTATTTAAGAAAGAGACAAAAAACTTAAATACTGTCTTCTCTTTTAGCTTCTGTTGCAGGATACCCCAGGATTGACTCCTAATGAACACTGCAAACCCTGAGATAATGAATAAGGCGAACAGCCATGCTCCTTGGGAATTGCTCTAACTAAATTCTCCCCCAAAGTCTAGATTATGCAAGAGTATGTAGGATGGCACCTGAAACCTTATGACTTCAACTGTCAGCAATCCCCAGCTTCCCAGCTTGAGGAATTTGATTGTTGAGTTCATGTTGGTTTTTATTTTGGCTTTTTAATTTTTAATAATTTTGATTTTTGAGAGGCTTTAGTATTAGGACTGATATTTTCCCCTTTTGTCTCTTTGCAGGCAGTTATTTTTTCCCCCCAGGTAAATGTGTGTTTAAGCAAACAAACAGGCTAGTTACTTTACTATAAATAAAACTGTCTAAAAGGCAGTGATGAGAAGAATCTACCATCAGAAAACCAAGTTTTATCCTCAAAAGGAAGCGGAGACAAAACTCTTATGTGTTAGTAAATATGAGTATAACTACAATTTCATTAAGACATTCCAAGTGGGTTAAATTTAAAAAACTGAGGGAGCTATGTGTAGTGTGTTTCTTTCCCTTTGTGTCTAATTATTCTGGTATCCTGAAGATACAAAAAAAAAAGGTATAGACAGGCCTACAGAAATTTTGAGGTCAGAAATGCAATGGGAACTGGTCTAAGTACTTCAAGGAAATCTGGTCTGGAATAATCTGGGGTTAACTATAGGTAGAATTAATATGGAATTTAATGGTTTGGGCTGAAACGTGTATCTATGAAGTAGCTGTGCTATGGAATCTTGCTTTTTCCCTATGTTGTTTGTGTTGGGTGTATATTTCAACAGAAGAGGCAGCCTGAGGTAAACTGCGTAAGTCTGCAAATACTAGGCAAAAGGGAGTTGTGAAGTCAAAGGTTTCTGAAGTTAAGAATTCCAATTGTGGAACTGAAATAATTAAAGTCTGGTACAGGAAAAGGGGTTACATTTGGTATGAGATAACTTAAAAAGATTGGAAGAGTTCTAATTCTGCTAACACAATACTTGCAGACTTTGGTTAGAGATTTGATTATCTTAAAATTGTCACTGTTAGGTAATTAAATGCTGTTCTCTCCAGTACTTATTTCAAAACTTCCCAGAAATTTAATTTTTTTTAAATGGTATCTTCCATTTGATTACAGGAAATTTTATAGAACGTCAGTAGTGCTCCTGTGACATTCCATAAAATTTCTCTTTCTTTATGTTAAAGACAAAGGATGAATTAAACTTACTATTTAACTGGTAAACTAAAACTTAACAGGAAGTACTGTAGCTTAAGAGAAATGTTTCACCTAGGAATATATGTGAATACTAATATTGGTGTTCTAAAATGTATGTGAAACTTCTTAAGTGTGCTATGTTCTGATAAATAATTGCTCACCAGTCCTGGTTGTTGCCGTTCTGGAATGTTTAAGGTATAATGCTGAACAAATTATCCTACCAAGCTATGTGATTACCATATCTTTAATTTTGGTTATTTCAGAATTTTAAAATTTGCAGAAATTGTTTTCTGGTGAAATTAATAGGAAAAACACTTCAACAATATCTTAAAAGTCATTCCAACGATTCAATCCTAATGGAAGTCAGGATTGAGAGTTTTCAAAGTATGACTGAATGGACTTTCACCAAGTTTTTGTTTGAAAAATTTTTTTTCAATTCAAGGAAACTGTTTCTTTTAACTGACCAGCATTGTTAAACTGTATTTCGGGAGAATTAAACAGTGTTTGCATTTTTTCTCTCCTTTATACCATTATAATATGGAAAATGGTAATAAGTACCCTACCTATTCATAGCAATGTATCTATCTTTGCATAATTTTCATAAGGAATTTTACTTGTTTCTCCTTAAGTAGAAAACTTTAAGTATTTTAACAATACCCATGCTTTGTTTGGAATGGGTATTTTGGAAACAGATTGAGCAGAGAAGAAAAAGAACCTGCCACCTTGCCTATAGGATTCCAGACACCTCTCAGGAGAACAGGGAAGCTTATCTCCATAGGCAGGAGTGGACAGAGAAAATCTTTGGGGAAGAGGAAATCTACCCAACGTTGTACAAATGCTGCAGGTGGAAGTCTCATGAAACTGTCCTATGGCATGGTTCCTGAGGCCTGGAAAAGCCAAATGTTGAGGTTGATCAAAGATCCCTTATGGAAAGTTCCAACAAAGTCAACAGAAATTCTACTTTGTTATTCTGTCCTGAGTTTTTCTACAAGTAGATTAAAATAGATTGAAATCAGAGTTTGTTCACAAATATATCTTCGCAGTACTAACAGAATTGGAACAAAGGCAAAAAGAAAATGATTTTAATAGTAGCTTCTCAACCATTTTTGAGACATTTCCTTTCTTTTGGCTTGGAGTGACCCTTTTCTAGAAATGGAAGACTTTGCCATGCCGGCAATCCATGGACAATGCCTCATGCTTGTTATTTCCTTTGACTATACTGTAATACAGTGAACACTGTTGAGGCCACACCCCAACATCCAGACATCTGACTTACATTACCACAGATATGACAAAAGTTGGAAGAGTTGGCACACACAGCCAACTCAAAAGTAGAAAACAAAGGTTTCTAGACTCCACTCCCTGACACCCTGTATCCTGATGGGAAATATGGGCAGGATTGGTGCTTTGGCCATTAAAAGGCTAAGGCCTGGGTAATTAAATCCCTGGTGTGCCTGGGAGAAGTCACATGCTATTTTGGCAGAGACCTGGCCTTAGCTCAGTGGACACTATCTGGAGTAGGACAGAAAGCATCTAGTCTTGAGCCAACCAACAGTTCCAGTTTCCTTCTTCCTCCTCACCCTCTATCCCCTCTACTCTCCCTTTTTCACTTTCTATGTAAATAAATCCTTTTATTGCTGTTTCTCACTGTGGGCCTACTTTTGAGTTGTTTCCTGCAATCAAAAGCACTCAGGAGAAGACCTACCAACTGGGTCAATCCCTGTTCCCCAATGGAGCAACTTGAACTGAACATTTTCACTTGAATATCAGCCAAACCAATGGTGGCATTTTGGTTGGTTTTGTCTTATAATCTTGAATCCAAAGTAGAAGTAGCAGCAAATGTGCCATTAGCAGCTTTCTGTTCCTAGAGCAACTTAGATGAAAAGATGGTAAGGCAACTTTACTTTGGTTTTTACATCAATTGGATTTTTCCAATATGCTCTGTACCACAGCTTCAGGTAGGACTAACTCTCATCCTGGCTTCATTTTGCTGTGATTATTTTCAGGTCTTACTAATCTTAGTGGGAAAGTTGACAATTTTTTAAAAAGCCAAGTATCACTGTACCACAACTAGCAAGCTACCCAAAAGATACAGTTAAATAATAAATTCACTGTGATTTTATAATAAAATTGTGTTCCAAATTTCCACCACTGTCAGTTTCAGAACTATTCCTTGTTTACAGAATACACTGTAGACCAAAAAAGTGTTTTAAAAATGCATCCTACTAAGGTCATAATGTCATTCTGTTCACAATCTCCTAATGAAACCTTGTGGGTCTTTTCCAAAGAGACCCCCAAAATAATACCAATCACTTAGGTGACTAAGTTAGAAGCAATCCGTATCTACACAATTATTCCACAGATACATTAAACATTAATCATCCTAAGTGTCAAGACTCTGAAAAGACTTGGCACACAATTAGCTCCACATTTAGAATTCTTATATTATTCCAAAAATAATTAAAACATGATTCCACCTTAATAGTTAGCTGTTCTCCCCCAGGAACCTGACAGCATTAGACTGTTTATATCGCTCTTCTCACAATTTTGCCAATCTGGGTTGATGTCTATTTTGGTAACAGTGAAATAAAAATGTCTCTTGTCAATTCCCATATCACACTCCACTACAAACGTTCAGAACATTTTTAAAGGCTTATAGCAATCTTTTTCTAGTCTTCTGAAAAGATACATTCTTGAGGGTAGAAGCTAAATTTCAGGAAAATGAGTGAGTTATTTACTCTATAGGTGTGAACATAGCTAAATGTTATTAGTGACTGAATTAAAATCTTAAAAAGTTCAAAGTCAAAATTAAGTAAGGAACCATAATTGCTTTAGAGATTGAAAAGGAGGGCCTACATTTAAATTCAGGGATATTTTTAAAACATAAATTCTCAGATACAGATTGAGTCCATTTCAAAGATGGCATGAGTCTTTGTTCTTCTGTATGCTACTTAAAAACCACACAAACTACAGCATGCATGTTTGACTACTAACTGAAACATACTCACACATACTTCTAACTTTACATGATCGTCTCAGGTATGTCCAATAGCTACATATGACAAGTGGCCACCATATTGGACAGCACAATTCTACAAATTAGTGATTTTATATTAAGTATTTAAATATGGTGACTTATTTATGGCCATTTTCTACCATAAAATCAGTTAGTTTTATATGCCTAAATTAATAACAGATTGTATTTTGTAAGTACAAATTCCAGAGTCTGTCTTCTTAGTCCACCCTCCCCAGCCTATTTAACTCCTTATTCTTAAATCTCAGGAAGAGTTTATTTCAATTATCCCCCTTTTAAAAAGAATATGCTAAATTTCTCGATAGCTGTGGCTTGTCTGCTCATTTCCAATTATTTTCAAGTTCTTGGTAAGAATGCAGCCAGATGAGAGATGGTTATATCCATTCTTCCTCCTAAGGAATAACTATTATCTAGAAATTACATATATTTGCTGGCAACAAACACAAAACTGAAGACAGAAAATGACATCACTTCAAATATCTTTTCCCTTTGGCCTTTATATTCCATTGTAGTATCATCTCTATTCAATGTCCTTGCCACTGGGCATCTCTTTCCATTTTCTTATTTTTTAAAGATTTATTTTAGTTATGCACACAAGAACTGGAGTATAGGCCAGAGGTCGTGAGAAGATTCACCAGAGACAGAGTAGGGAACAGAACAGGCAGATGGACTGAAATACACTGATGAGGGGAGTAGCGGGCAGGTCCAAAGAGGTCTGTCACACCATGTGGGTTACCTCTCCGGCTGGGGATTGAACTCGTGCTACAATGGCTGTGATAGCTTCATAATTCTGTGCTTTAACCCTCTGTGCCACCAAGGAGGGCCCTTCTTCCAATTTCTTTTGAATAGTGTAGCTCTTTCTCTACCAGACTGAGTTAAAGATCTATCCCTCCAACCCATCTCTTCTATTTTTTTGGAAATAAGAAATATTTATCACCACCACCCCCAAAGAAAAAATAAAGGAAACAAAAAACTGAGAAAAATCCAAGTTGTTCAAAACTTGAGTCCATTTTTTTCTGTGGTCTTGTGTGATTATTAAAACATGTTCTACTTGGCAAGGTACAAGTCAAAAGCATGAACAAGAAAACAGACACCAAAAACTGCTTTATCACCGTCACCCTCATTTCCAGTGGCAGCCAAGTATCTATGACTATGTGCTTTGGCTTGCTTTCTCCATTCTTATTCTCAAGGTCTTTCTCTAAAGTCTTCCATGCATTTTCTCCTAGGATCACCACTAACAAACACCACCAAGAACCCTCAATAGCCAGTCATCTAAAATCCCTCTGTGGCTTTTATTTCTAGACCCATGTCATCACTAGACCTAAGGAGTCAAAGCCTGCATGATATTATTGCTCATGCCTATCCAGTCTATCACCCTTCTGCTGTCTAAAGTAGTATTTTTTCTCTTCTTTTATGAAAAAGCCTGTAACTTTTCTCTCTTTTTTTTCTTATACCATTAAGTTATTTTCTGTTGCCTTATGGCATTTTACTAAGGTTTTGTAAAAAAGAATTCAAATTTTTTTTTTATAGAAATGATTTATTTCTTGGGCCCTCCCTGGTGGTACAGCGGGTTAAAGCACAGCACTAAGAAGCCTAAAGCCTAAACCACTTCCGCATGAGTTCGATCCCCGCCTGCCCTGGAGGTGACCACATGGCGTGGCAGGCCTCTCCTGCCACTGCTTCCCTCAGCAGTGTACTTCATCGATCTACCTGTTCTGCTCCCCACTCTGTCTCTGGTGGGGTCTCTCACCCTCCGCAGCTTTGGCCTGTAACCCAGTTCTGTATGCATAAATAAATAAATCTTTAAAAAAAAAAGTTTTATTTCTTTATGCATACAAAACTGGAGTACAAGCCAGAGGTGCAGGGGCGGTGAGAGGATTCACCAGAGACAGAGTAGGGAGCAGAACAGGCAGATCTATGAAATACACTGCTGAGGGGAGCAGCGGGTGGGTCAGGAGAGGTCTGCTGCGTCATGTGGTCACTTCCGGGGGAGGCGGGGATCGAACTCATGCGGAAGTGGCTTTAGCTTCTCAGTGCTGTGCTGTAACCCAGTGTGCCACCAGGGAGGGCCTCAAATTCTTTTAAAGAAGTACTATGAGGCCCTTAGTTTGGATAAAAATGAGGTTTCAAATTTGCAAGGTTCAAAGTCAGATTCTAGACTGTGGTGTATGCAGCAAGGTAACATTATTCTCTGGCACCCCCTAACAATACCATTTTCTTTCAAAATATCGGTAACTGTACACAGACAGTTCCTATCTTCCTAGAATTTCTCCATGTCTTTATATTAAGATATTCTTTTGGCTTTGCTTTTATCTGCTACATGAAAGAGGAGGTTATGTTCAAACTATTTTTAAACTATTCATTTATTGATACCTATTATGAATACATAATACCAGGGGCCACCGGGAATTTAAAAAATAAATAAAGCAACCTGAATGAGGAGAAACATCTGTATACAAATTCAGAAATAAAAGAGCAGAAACATATAAGAAGGTAGGCCCTGACTAGTTTTGTTTCTCTGCCGCTTTTGTTAAGACACTATTCTTTTCTGTCTTCTTTCCATTGTCTCTCATTTACTTGCAATCTAGCTAACAATCTGCAGATTTTCTTCTCATCTAGTCCTTCCATAGCTTTTGTTAATTTTATGCTTTTTTTTTTGTTGTTGTTGTCTTCTGCTTCCCCAAATTCTAGATTTCCTGGAAGAAGTGCTGCAGTCTCACTTTCCTCTTTTCTCTCATAGGTGGTTCCATGATGGTTATTCCCAGCATCACAAATAGAAAATGCCACACAGGCCCTCCCTGGTGGCAAAACAGGTAAGGATGCAGCACTGCAAGCTGGCCACAGCCGCTTCAGTGTGAGTTAGATCCCCAGTCCCAGAGGTAATCCACACGGCGCAGCAGACCTCTCCAGACCTGCCCGCTGTTCCTCTCAGCAATGTACTTCACCATTCTGCCTGTTCTGCTCCCCACTCTGTCTCTGGTGAAGCCTCTCACTGCCCTTGAACCTCTGGCTTGTACCCCAGTTCTGTATGCATAAATAAATAAATTAAAAAAAAAAAAGAAAATGCCACATAACTTAAAGATATTTCCCCCTTGAGGGCTGAATAAGTTAATACATGTAAAATGCTTACAATACTAGACACATAATATACACTTAAGAGAGATTAACTATAATTACCACTACATTCCCCTATGCTGATATTTAACATGGAAACATTCCCAGAAAAATGAAGAGGACATTTTTACTGTATACTACTTTCCATTGTTACTACCAAGTGGATAGATTAAGTCCTCCTTTGCTTGAGGCTACAAATAACAAAAAATATTTACAGCACTAATTGATATGGATGATACTATTGTCTACAAGAAGTTGAGATCTTATAGATAAAGCAAAAGTAAAAAAAGAAATCTTGGGAATTTTCTACATTCTAAAAGAAAAGCCTTGAGTGCTTAGAGAGCTGTAAAAGGAAACCTTTTCTTTCTGGGGAATTAAGACCCACTGATAAGTGAAGTAAGCTCTAACCATTTTCTCATATTGCACATTCCCCAAATTCACTGAGCTAAAAGAAATAAAATAATTTTCCCTTGATTTCTTTCTCTGAGGGCTATTCCCAGGTGAGATACAGATTCTCTCAAAATCTCTAATGTGTTTTCTTACAGAGTTCTCTCAAATTAGTCAAAAAAACCACAGTAACTCACTCCAGAGCAGGTCTCAGAACTCTGACTTTTAATGCTTCTAATATTCGATTTAACTCCACAAATGGTTCTTTCTGACTTGGGTCTACAGATAGACCAGATTCCTGAAAGAAAACAACAACAGAGAGAACTTTTGTTAGTAGTAATCAGAGCAAAGAGAACAAGTAAAGACTAAAGAGAAATAGAAGTATTTCTAAATTATGAAATCTAGAATATCAAAGGTAATTTCTTTTTAACATGTATTGCTACGGCAGAGAGTGATTCCTGGGCCTCAACACCATTTTTCTCTCTTTTCCAGAATAGTAAGTCCTCCCCCTCCAAATGAGCTCGAGAAGCATATGCAGTCAGGCTGGACTTTGTGAGATACCAGTTCTCACCAATGAAATATGCACTCTTTGCCCCTAATATGTAACACACTTTATGTAACACATAAAGATGCAGCTAAGTTCTGGGTTCCTACCCTAGACCATAAGATACACCTTAGAGATTAGGTACAGAGAAAGATCTGAGTTACTGTTTATCTGAATTGTTTAAAAAAGACTTGGATTAGAGGTTTGGCTTACAGACTCACTTTAAATCATTTAATCCTATAGTTTATCGCTCTAAAAGAAAAAAATAGTACATTGTAGCTTACAACAGAGTTTGAAGACATACAAATTTGGAATCACATTCACTAAGAATCTTCATGGCCTTGGAAGTTACTTCTCCAAATGCAAATTCATCATTTACACAATGGAAGTGATGATTTCTACCTTACAAGGTTGTGGTGAGGGATAAAGACAGAATTTGTGGTAAACAATCATGGCAACTGCTACCATTAGAACTATGTGTTAAATGTTCTGAGATGCTTAAGCTTATGTCTAATAGAAATACAAGACAGAAGGCCGTTTACCTGAAGTAAATTTTAGCTCAAAATTCATGTGATAAGCATAATTATAAGCTGAGCCAGAACAGAAGAAACTTTTTGTCCTATTCTTCTCTGCTATATTAGCTTTCCTTATGAAAACAGGAAACAGAAAGCAGTATCATTTCTAACCCCTTAGTTATGATATGGGACAAAAATCTGGGACAGGAGTAAAAAATAATAATTGAAAGAATAAGTGCTAGGAATATAATGTTCACCTAATTTTTTAAAAAGCTTTCCCAGTAAAATGAGGTTAGCCTGATAATTAAAATAATAAAAATCATCTATGCCTTGCAGAAACTCAAAACTCCAAGGAATTCCCTGTTTCAGCTTCAGCTTCTCATAGTTGGCACAATGTTACCTGGCAGAGCTCCTCAGCTACATCCAACATTCCTTGTCGAAAGAAGTGTTCCACCATCACCTCATTGAGAAGTCTTTGGCTGTCTGTCTGCCAAGAGCCATCTATTCCCACACTGCTAATATCAGAATCAAAATTCTGGAAAAAAAAGAAAAAGAATCATGAATTGAAGAAGATACATCACTTCGTAGGATTTTTCACCCCATGAAACAGTGGTCTTTGTTTAACTGAGATGGTCCCAACCTGTACCCAAATCCAATCATCTATAGCCTATACCAGCAAGTACTACTTCCTCTGCTCCTTTCTACACCTTACCAGACTCACCACTGCTGGGAGAGTAAATAGATATTTTTACAGGGTATTATGGAAAAATAAATAAATGTAATGATTTCTGTAAATATACTGATTACTAGGCATTATACTACAGCAGTTTTTGCAGAGGTGTGCAGCAATACTACTAAAAGCAAATCTAATGCAGCACTCAAAAGGGTGAAAAGAGAAATCCCACGTGCCCAACATAGAATTAAATATACAATATATCCCGATAACTGCAGAGACAAGGAGGGAACTGGGAGCTGGAATATGGCCAGGTGGTTAAGAGAGCATATTCTGGAGCCATTAGATTGGAGTCCTGGCTCTACCGCACCTGTGGCATGATCATGGCTAAATTACTTGAAGTCTTTGAATCTCAGCTTCCTTATCCTTAGTGGAAAAAATAGTAGTCCCTTCCTATCACAGGCTAAATTTCATCCTTCAAAATTCCTATGCTGAAGCCCTAATAACTCCTAGTAACGCTGGATAATTAAGTTAAAATCAGGTTATTACTGTGGGACCTAATCTAATAGCACTGGCATTCTTATAAGAAGAGGGAATTAGAACACAGGTACAGAGGGAAGACCATATGTTATAGACTAAATGTCCAATTCCCTTCCCATCCTGTTACCCCAAGTCCAAAGCCTCAATGTAACTGTATTTGGACAGAGAGTCTGTGAGGATGTGATAAAGGTTAAATGAAGTCATATGAGTGGGGGCCTAATCTAATAGAGCTGGTACTCTAACAGAGGAGAGGGAAACACCAGAGATCTCTATTCAGATGCAGTGAAAAGGCAGTCAACAGGGTGATCTGCCCTCAGGCAATGAATTGGTCATCATATTGATCTTGGGCATTCTAGTTTCTAAAACTGTGAGAAAATTAATTTCTGTTGTTTAAGCTGCCCAATCTGTAGTATTTTGTCATGGAAGCCAACACAAACGAGAAGACAGAGGAGAAGGAGCTATATAAGAAGCCAAAGAGAGCAGTCTCAGAAGACACCAATTCCGTTGATACCTTTACCTCAAACTTCTAGTTCTCAGAACTGTTAGAAGATAAATGTCAGCTTATGTTACCCAATCTGCTTATTAAGAGGGCCTTTGCAAATACAGTATTTAACTGGTAGCTGCTCCTCTTTTAATATGAACATTCTAAATTAAAAAGGGAAGTTCATCACTCCGTATCTATTAACATGGAAAATATTCGTAACACCTAAAGTGGAGAAAATCAATATCTACAATCTATTACCCTATAGTCGCTTAACAAGAACAACAAAATACTCTCAAATTCTTAGGGGAAAAAATCTGGAAAAATAATACACTAAAGTATCAGCAGACATTATTACTAAAGATTGCCACTTTTCGACTCAAAGAGTAAAGACTCTCTTTAAAGTAAAAGAAGTTTAGTTTCAGAATAAGTTTAAATAACCACATTCTATCCTGTCTTTCCGATGAATGCAGCTATAAAACCAGGACAGAATGGGGCAGCTGGCTACCTGAGGACACTAAAAAGTGAACAGTAGTACATGCATTAGGGAAGGTGACAGAACTGGTGGTGAGTTTGCTACTTTTCTCCTTTCAAATCTCCAAGCCTGAATATAGTACATCCCAAACCCAAAAGTGGCCACCTAGGCCAGAGCCAGACTTCTGGGCAAAGTTCTTCACTCCTGGCTTGAGGAACAGGAATGGAGTCTCCTGACATGAAGGAGAAATTACATACTGTCTTCCTCTACTTTCTTGTAACTCTAACTCAAGACAGTCTGTAGGTATATTAGTTTTCTGTTGGGAATTAAAACAGCTTTATTATCTCAGTTTTTTTTTTAACTAAAAGTTTAAAAAGGCTCAGGTGTTTCCTTTGCTCAGGTCCCACAAAGCTGTGATCAAGCGTCATCTCACTTGAGGATCTAGGAAGAATCTGTTTCCAGACTTACTCAGTGTGATGAGCCATAGCGCTGGGTTCCCTGTTTTCTTAAATACCACAGAGTAAGGGTTCTTTCTCTGTTTTCAAGTGTATACTGAATGGACTGTTCCTAGCACTAAAGGAAGAGTGACAATTCCTTGGATAAGGTTCTCTAATTTCCTAGCTGCTGGTAATTTCCTCATCAGTTTCTGCCTGCTGAGAGGTGTTTTGTGACAGCCTATCATACATTTAAGCTAACTACATCTTTATGTTGCCTATGACAATCGGAACATTCAAGGTGGAGATAGTGGTACTTCTGGACTAAAGTCGAGGGCCAGAAAGTGACTGACGTCTCCCACATTTTACAAACTCAAACAGTAATTCAAATTAAAAAAAAAAAAAAGGGTATCTGAAGATGAATGACTTTATTACAAACTCAAGCATCTCCTATAACTCTTTAAATGTCTAAGTGTACCTACAGACAAAAATTACTGAGATTAATTAAGGTTCCTTCTTGATTTATCAACCTCATTGTATCCAAATAGAACCTTCAGATTTCAGCATATTCATTTAATGATTATCTCTCAGTCCCATCAATCCCTAGCCAAATTATCAGGTATTGGTTTTACAGGAAAGAAATTAAGTAACTTTGGAAGAAAAGCTGGTCAACTCAAAACACAAACCATGTTAAAACAGAAAATTCTACAGGGCAGTATAAAGTCAGAATTTTACTAAATCCACTAAACAATGACTGTGCAGATCAAACAAAAGAATTCCTTAAAATCTTTCCTTAGTTACATACAAAAAGTAAATTTCTGACTTTAAGACATACCAGTCCAGGTCCCTCCCTGGTGGCGCAGCAGGTTAAAGCACAGCACTAAGAAGCTTAAGCCACTTCTGCATGTGGCGTGGCAGACCTCTCCTGACCTGCCCGCTGCTCCCCTCAGCAGTGTACTTCGTCGATCTGCCTGTTCTGCTCCCCACTCTGTCTCTGGTGAATCCTCTCACCTTCCGCAGCTCTGACCAGTACCCCGGTTCTGTATTAGTAAATAAATAAATCTTTAAAAAAAAAACAAAAAACATACCAGTCTGATATTTAAAATAAATACTACATTAATGCACTTCATGTATATTTATTTCCATAGGTCCATAGTTACTACTAATGAAAAACTGACCTCTAACATTCAAGATATCTCTACTATAAATAAATAAGTTCTATAACTTATAAAGTTATAAATGAGTAAGTTATAGATAAGTTATAAATAAGTAAATTATAAATACGTTCTATAACTTACTTGCTAGTTTTGGAAAACACAATTAACATGAATAAGCACTGTAAAAGGTGACTTTTCTGAGCTCCTTTCTACCATTCTGATTTTCCAGTTTAAACCACTGAAGCAAAAGTAAATTTCTTTCACAGCTTATTTTCTGCTCACATATGGTAAAATTAAAGCTAAAATTGTAAAAAGGAGGCTAAAGAAATGTAATATAGTATCAGAACTCCTTTTGTTATAATTGCAGGTTGGTCCTGTTGCATCAGAGCTAGGATCAGTCCCAGCTCTGTTGCTAGGTGACCGTTTGCTTGCTGCCCAGGAAATCAGCAGCACTGTAAACTCGTGAAGAAGTGGCTAATGAAGAGAAATATCTATTATTAGCATTTCTGTCTTACTACAGTTTTTCCTTTCATATTTTTAAAGAGAAAAAGACTGGAGAAAATTTCTTAAATACGAAGGCAAGATTCAAATAAGAATCACAAGCAAAACTCACATTTAATGGACTGTTTAAAGGACGATGTTATGGCTTGGGAAAAAAAATCCAGGACACACTGACTAGCACACCACCTCAAATACTTTAAGTGTTATTCACATTTTTGATGAGTTAAGAAGTTTTTAAATCTGCAAGGTAAGTTAGAGGAGGAGTAAATAACTTTGATAATGTTAAATTTTTTTAAAACTTCTCGTCTACTTTGGAAGAAAACTTGATGTATAAACCTGACAAGGTGCTACTTCGGCACTTTCCAGGGCTACATTTCCCTTCTAAGGATCCAGTTATTCTGGTTCAGCAGTTGAACTATCTGCTACCAAAACTTCTTAAGAGAGAATATGACCCTGGTTCTGGTTTTACCCATTCTGGGAAAAGATACCCACTTTTTCATAACCTACAGAAAAGTAACACCCAAGAGTTTAAAAAAAAAAACCCTACCAGTGGGTAATCAACAACCTAATAGTAAAAAACAGATAAAAGATAAGCAAGGTATCACAAAAGGGAGAAAGCCAATGGTCAAATATTTGAATAAATGCTGAAAGACAATGAAGAAAATGCAAATACAATTAGACATTATTTCACATCCTTTTGCTAATTAAAAAAAATTAAAGTATGAACTGATAATTACATTATCAATTCCCAAGTACAAATGAGACTTAAACAGGACCTGCTATCATATATATTTGGTAGGACTGTAAATTTACACATCTAGTGAAATTTAGCAAATCTAGTAAAGCTGGTAACGGGGCACAAGTTCAATGATGAAATAAAGCATATTTAGGCACATATCAGATTAGCAGTGATCTGCAAATGATGGGATGAGAAATTTAGTAGTCTGCATAATCAGCATTTGTATGCAGTTGCATACATTTTCAGAAATTTCATTCTTTGTATGCTATTTGTACCTCTCCTTTGCTTTTCACAGTTAAGGATGAAAGTATGTAATGCCAGATCATGGAGAGTCATAAAAAAGACCAAGCCACATGAGTAAGTTCTAATTTTATAAATAAAGAGGAGTAACATGGTATGATCAGAGACATGCCAAATGACTCTGCTTTGCTTTTAAGAGCCTTAAAATACTCCATAATCTAAGCAGCTGTCACAGTTGTAATCCTTATCCCTCACAATTATTTTATATACCTTACTGCTCTGGTCAATCCACTTACCCCTTTGCTTCCTCACTTTAACATAGATTATAGAAAGCTGAGTGACTTTTAACTCTCCCAAAGATGTCATATTATCTCTTACCATTCTAGATGTAAAGGAGAGTCATACCTCCATTCATACACAGGGCACTAGGGATTAATTCTCTCAGAGAATTCAGTTGAGAAAGAAGCCTCTAAAATCTTTAAATCTGGGGTTTTAATCCTACCTCCTTCATTTGCTATAGTTCTGTCATATCAGGCTGGTTATTTATCAAAGACTTAGCTTTGCTGGCTGGGAACAATAATTCCTACCTTACAAAATAAGGGTAAAGTTAAGTAAGGTACATGAAAGTACCTACCAAGACCTATCTCAAGTAAGTATTTAATACATAATAGTTAACTGAGACATCTTGCCAAAAATTCACCTACATTTAAGATCTTCCACATTTAAAAGAATAATTTTAGGAAAAAAATAAAATACAACGCCATATTAATAGGTACATTAATAAAAGATTCATTCATTTAAATTCACTTGAATATAATACAGCCTCAGTTATCTCAACTTAGGGGATATCCAATATGATTCAGAATGTTATTAGACCAAACAAGTTATTTTCACCTTCTAGTCTTAGGCAAAAGTAGGTCTGCACAACTGCAAAGCCAAATAAGTGGGAATCTGATTCTACATCCAAATATGAAAGCTGACTGCAAAGATCCAGGTTTTCCTCTGTGGACTGGACTGTAATTCTACAAATAGTTACCGTCACTAACTAAATAGTATAGTTTCATTCTGCTTAATGCATATGCGTATGAGTAAAGGTTCATAGCTTAGAGCTAATGATGTAATGTGAAAGAGGGTAGAGAAAGCAGAATTTAACTCAGCTTCTCTTTTGAGAATGATTTTCAGACTGAAAGGGCAAAATCAGTATTGTTTCCACAGAAATTGAAGCCCAATATAAGTGAATTGACCCAGAGAATATCTAGTTGCTTAGAAGTTGGAACACTTCATTCTTATAAACAGAACTATCTTTTTAGCCACACAAGCTGGATTAAAAAGGGAGTGGGGGGAAAATGCCAAGGATAGGCAGGAGGATACCTGGTCCTCAAGAGGTGTCTCTTCCCTGTCTCTTATTTTGGGTTTTATGTCCCACAACAGATCTAGTCATATGGCTACAAAGCATTCCCAAACTCAGCTATTCCCAGCACATCTTTCCACACATGCTCCAAAGAGAAAGATCCTTTCTCCTTTGAGGTCCCCACTCTGGGGAAAATAACTGTGGTGAAGCCTGAGGATATTCTGTGGCTATCCTCAGACCATGCACTGTGGCCCAAATAAACATGGTACTGAAAATATAGCTGCTCCTATTTAAACCAAATAATTTTAAAAGGAACAACTTTCATCTTCGACCACAAAGACACATGAATTTCATGAAATGTCTCACAAAAATTTAGACATACTATCTACAGCACTTTCTTGAATTACTAACTGAGTAACTCAGGGAAGAGGGGTATGTTAGCTTGATATGCTTTATTGTATTCTTAGGGAATATATCATTGGCTTCTGTCACTGTTTTTTCATGACTTTGCTAGTAATTTAAAAAATTCCACCCAAAACTAGATCTAATATTTGTCCATATTTCAGAACTTCACTCTTTTTCTTCCCAAGACACATTCCCCACTGGTATCTTTTCACCTGTCACACCCCAGCCATAACTACGAAACAGGCATTTCTAGAGCTGCTACCCAGAACACTGAAAACATTCTCTGTTTCAGTTTGTATAGCATTAATCCACTCACTGTTTAATAGCCACATTTTGCCTCACCATTAAGATGTTCCATCTGGTGGCTTTGAGGTCAGTTTAGACAATGTGGTTTTATAACCATCCTTTTCGGGAAACATTACCAGCCCCATAGCCACCTTACTGTTTTCCTAGCCCTGAATTTTAAAAGAACAGACTCTTGAGTAAGATCTTTTTCCTAACCTTGATTCACCACTTCCAAGTTGTATAACTAGGGCATTTAACTTAATATATCTTTGAGTCTTAGTCTTCTCAGCTGTAAAATGGTAATAATGTGCCTGCAACATGTGATATAAATGTATATAAAGCCACATTCAATAAGTGACAGGTACTATCTTTTTACTGCTGCTCTTCATGTTACTCATTTTTCTAAGTAAAATTCAAGATAACACAAACATTATATCAATCAAAAGTATAATGCTCTTCCCTTTATTTTATGGAAGCATAGTCTGTGCCAGAAAACTTTTAAGTGGCTCCAGAATCTTTCCAGACAATTTTGTGTACAAAATGCACTCTACATGGCAAAACTAGACCATAATTTTCTAAAGGACATGGACTAAATATTTCATTTTCACCCACCCCAGAGTAAATCTTAGATACTTGAAAATCTTAAGAAATATTTACTTTAACAATCTCTCTCTTACACATACTCACAAAACACACGTCTAAGCAGCAATCAATTTTTTTTAGGACTGTTTTATATTTTGCTTCATTAGACCATTTCAAATATTTTCATTCCAATCTACTAGTGCACCAAAGTAAATAAATACAAAATATTTCAGAATGTCCATATATTGGTTAAGCATGGAAAATACTTTAAAACGCTTATTTCATTCAACTAAGTCCCATTCAAGTTCTCAAAAGCTTACTTTATGTCCTAGGATGTGGCCTATTTTGGAGAGTTCCCTACATACACGAGAGAACCATGTGTTCTGTTACTGTTGTGTGGAGGGCTATTCCTCTTCTTGGTATAAACTTGCTCAAGTCTTCGTTTTCTTGTTATCCTGCCTAGTAGCACTATTATTAAAAGTGAGAAATTAAAGCCCCCAACTATTACTATTGAGTTGCCAATTTCTCCCTCCATTTGGTCTGTTTTCTGTTTCAGGAAGCTTGGTATTTCTTGGTATATTTACCATCTCAGCTACAACTTTGAGACGCATCAAGCACACTAATATAGAGCATCACGGTGTTACAGTAGACCTCAACAAAAATCCCTCTATTTGAAGAAGTCATTGGCTCAGGAAGACTTTGCCAGGTACACTGATGTTTTGGATTGAAGCAGGGATTGCTGAGCACAAACTTTTTTTTTTTAACATCATTCTTCATTTTGTGCATTTTTCCCTCTCGGTTATAATTCCCATGGACTTCCTACCACTAATTCACCTGTGTGCCATCACCATAGACCCATGCACTCTTCCCACCCTACCCCAGTTTTGATTCTACTCCCCTTTCCACCCCCATAAACTGTCTCTGGTTTACAGTTGTTATTGTTTTTCTTTTTTTCTTTATTCCAATTGCTTTTTATTTTTACTGACCCCTTATGTTCCTGCTATGAGTGAATCCATCTGGTATTTTTCTTTCTTTCTGGCTTATGCCACTAAGCATGATCCCTTCCAGCTTCAACCATGTTGCTGCAAAAGGCATGTGTTTACCTTTTTGATTGCTGAGTAATATTCCACTGTGTATATGTACATCTTTTTGATCCAGTCATCTATTTTTGGACATTTGGCTTGATTCCACATCTTCCCTACTGTAAATAGAGCAAGGACATGGGGGTGCAGGTGTCCTTTTGAGTCAATGTTTTGTGTCCTTTGGATAGTTACCTAGGAGTGGGATTGCTGGGTCACATGGAAGCTCCATTCTTAGCAAGTTGAGAAACCTCCAAACAGCTTTCCATAGTGGTTCTATCAGTTTCCATTCCCACAAGCAGTGTAGGAATTCTCCTTTCTCTCCAACATTTGTTGTTGCTAGTTGTTTTAATATGTGCCATGCTCACTAGTGTGAGATGTATTTCATTGTGGTTTTAATTTGCATTTCCTTTATTACAAGTGATGTTGAACATTTTTTCATATGCCTGATAGCCAACTGCATTTCCTCTTTGGAGAAGTGTCTCTTTAGCTCTTCTGCCCATTTTTTGATGGGGCTGTTCATTTTATTTTTGTTGAGTTTAATCGGCTCTTTGTATATCTTTTTGATTGGTCTTTTGTCATTAGTATTGTGTGCAAAAAATATCGCCCAATCAGAAGGGTATCTCTCTTGCTGTGCAGAAGCTCTTTAACTTGATGTAGTCCCATCTATTTATCCTTTTCCTTCACTATCCTTGTTTTGGGTGATGTATCTTTAAAGATGTTACTGAGGTGTATGTCATATAGTGTTTCACCCACCTTTTCTTCTAGATATTTTATGGTTCCGGGTCCTATGTCTAGTCCTTTAATCCATTTTGTGTTGGTTTTTGTGCATGGTGTGAGGTAGTAATCTAGCTTCAATTTTTTGCACGTAGCAGCCCAATTTCCTCCAGCACCATTTCTCGAACAAACTTTCTTTGTTACATTGCATGTTCTTTGCTCTTTTGTCAAAGATTAGCTGTCCATAAACCTGTGGGTTTATATCTGGGTTTTCTATTTGAACCCACTAGCCTGTATGTCTATTCTTGTTCCAGTACCATGCTGTTTTGATTATTATGGCTTTGTAGTAAAGCTTGAAGTGTGGGAGTCCCTTTCATCTTAGTCAGGAGAGTTTTGGCTATTCGAGGTTTTTTGTGGTTCCATATAAATCTCATCAATATTTGTTCTATTTCTTTGAAGAATGTCATTGAGATTTTTTACTGGAATAGCATTGAATCTGTGTATCAGTTTTGGTAGAATGGCCATTTTAATGATGTTAATTCTTCTGATCCATAAGCAAAGGATGTCTTTCCATTTCTTTTTATCTTCTTGTATTTCTTTTACTAATGTTTTATAATTTTCTTTGTAAAGATCTTTTACCTCTCGTTAGGTTTATTCCCAAGTATTTGATTTTTTGTTTGTTTGTTTCAATTGTAAAAGGGATGGTTTTTATGATTTCCACTTCTTCTGATTGGTTGGTTGCGTATAGGAAGGCTACTGACTTTTGTGTATTGGATTTATATCCTGCTACCTAATAAACTGGTTAATTGTTTTTGAATCGTTTTTCTATGGAGTTTTTAGGATTTTCCTTGTAAATTATCATATCATCTACAAATAAAGTTAGTCTAACTTCTTCTTTACCTATTTTACCTATTTGAATTCCTTGTATATCTTTTTCCTGTTTTATTGCTCTGGCTAGGACTTCCAGTATTATGTATACTGGAGAGCAGCAGTGATAGTGAACATCCTTGTCTTGTTCCTGATCTTAAATGGTAAGGCTTTCAGCTTTTCTCCATTGAGGATACTATTGGCGGTGGGTTTGTCATATATGGCTTTTATGTTGAGGTATGTTCCTTCTATTCCAAGGATTTCAAGGGCTTTAAACAAAAATGGGTGTTGAACTTTGTCAAATGCCCTCTCTATATCATCTACTGATATGATTATATGGTTTTTATTTTTCTGGCAGTGGATGTGATAGATTATGTTAATCAGTTTTTGGATGTTGAACCATCCTTGTGTCCCTGGAATAAAACCAACTTGGTAGTGGTATATTATTCTTTTAATGCATTATCAGATTCTGTTTGCTAAGATTTTATTGAGGATTTTTGCATCAGTGTTCATTAAGGGTATTGGTCTGAAGTTTTCTTTTTTTGTGTTTCTTTATTAGGTTTTGGTATTAATATGATGTTGACTTCATAAAAAGTATTTGATAGTTTTTCTTCTTTCCTGGTTTTTTGAGTAAGTTTGTGCAGAATAAGCACTAGTTCATTTCTGAATGTTAGGTAAAATTCATTTGTAAATCCATCTGGTCCTGGGCTTTTATTCTATGGGAGGGTTTCAATTACTGTTTCAATTTCACTGCTTGTAATTAGTCTGTTTAGTTGTTTTATTTCTTCTTTATCTAGCTTTGGATGATTGTAGAGTTGTAGGAATTTGTCCATCTCTTCTAGATTGCTGAACTTGTTTGCATATAACTGTTCACAGTAGTCCTCTGATTATTCTTTTGATTTCTGCTATGTATTTTGTGATTTCTCCTTTAATTTATGATCCTGTTTATTTGTGCTTTCTCCTTTTTTTCTTTGTGAGTCTGGTTTCATTGATTTTTTTTGGATTGTTTTCCTAACTTCTATTCCATTTATTTCTAAAGCAGCAATCAATTTTATTGACTTTTCTTACTTAGAAAAACTGAAACTTTTTAAACTTTTTTAAAAACATTGAATAAAATGCCCTAAATGGGAGAGAATTTTACATTTTTTTAAACATGGGGAGGAAATTTAACATAGCCCAAACATTTGCTTTTAATTAAAAACTGTCAGAACCAAATGGTTGTTTTTTAAAGAATTGGTCATACTTTAGACATCTGAAAATAATCAATTAAAGCAGAAATCTCCAAAAATGTTTTATGTTCATAGTAATTAAAAGCCAGAAAGTGTGCTGGCTAATATACAAACCTTTTCTGCTTATGTTTTCTAGCAAAGTGATGATTATAGAACTTTACAACATAAGCAGCATTAAAACATGAAAGGGAAAAATCGTTAGTATGTCAAAAATGTTAAAATTTCTCACTCAAAACCACCCCACTCTATAAAAAAGTCATTGGCTTCTTTGGTTGACAAGGTGGGGACATATGCCCATAATGTGGTGCTCACAGGCTGCTGGACAGCATTCCAACTCATTAGTTAAGTCTGTTTGTTGTGGTACTTAATGGCTTGTGTCACAAGCGCTTCAGTTTCATCCTGTTTGTTCACCATCAACTCATGAGTATGACTCTACCCAGTCTTTATAAGAAGCTGGCTAGAAGCTTGTACAAATTTTCCAGGTCCAAAGTGAAAGAGAGGAAGGACTTTACAAGTCAATGGAGTCTATGCAACAACAGCCTACACAGAATTCCTCAAGTAGGGGAGAAGCTGATAACAATGTCTAAGTAGTTTTAGAGAGTTAACAGCCTCCTCTACAGCTAAGGCAAGGATGATGCCAAAATAACTGGAACAGATTACAGTGAAAGATGTTACAGAACTAGGCTGACACCCCAGCTTTTTTGTGTGATCTTGGACTATTATTCAACAAATACTTATCAGTATCAATTTAATAATGTAGTTTCATATGATGGATCAGAAGAATCTAGAAACCTGGTCACCTAAAGCCTTAACTATTTTCACAAAAACGTAAAATTGTTTAAAATATTTATTTTAAAGCCCTTGTAACTTCCAAGTATATGAAAGAAATGCTCCCAAAATAGTAAGTAAATTAAAATACATAGTTAGGAACAGTCAGTTCAAATACATCCCTACCAAAAATGTCAAACAATAGACTACACACTATAAATGTGTTCACTTGATAGCCATTCTCAAAAAGATGTCTTCATTTCTGTTACCAAATATATTTAAATGCTTTGTCTCAAAAATTATCCAAATATTTGACAACCCTATGAATATTTGTTAAGACTTGCTAGATCAGAAAGTTGACAAGCCACCATTAGATAGGGAGACAAAAGTAAAAAAAGATTCTGATGAGAAATATGATAGGCCAACATAGAAAAACCAGCAAATAAGGATTTATGGTCACCCTAACAATTCTAGAAGGCAAAGCAGATGAATTCTTTGCCCAAATAGTCCAGATCTTGCTGCCCAGTAGTTCACAAGAGGGATGGTTATTGAGGTCATCACCACCTAGTTCTAAAATCTTAGATCTCTTTTTGATACTTTCTGATTGGCTGCTTTGAAGGTTTGAATTCATCTCATTCTGCAGCACCTTCTGGTCAACAAGCAGCCTCTGGCAACCTTCTCAGGTTTGAACCATGGGAATCACTAGGATGCGTTGGTCATGATCAGCCACCAAAATCTTAAGTTTCCTAAATATACCAGGAGTTACCTCACCTTAGAAAAGCTAAGTGATTCAGTGCTAAAAAATGGTTACTGCTAATAATTAAAGGACTGAGTCAAAAACAGCTTATTCAAGAGATGTCACCAACAGTTTTAAGACTATATAAAGTAAAAGCTTTAAGGCTACCTAAAGTGCCCTGTTACCACTGTAGTAGTTCTCAAGCTATTCCAGTCCAATAATCACATCCAGTACCAAATGAGGACTCATAATGCCAGGTTCTCCAAACGATCCAATGCCAAAGCCACTTTCAAAGCTGTAGTAACTCCACTGGAGTTCTCAAACAGGCCTAATAATCTCAGAACTATTTCAGAGAGTACTCACTATCTTCCCAGACTTTGCTGGCAACTGCTATCACTGATCCAAAAATGGAACTGCAGCTGCCAACAATACTTCTCTGACCTCATTTACTGAGCTGAAACCCTAAGCACTATGGTAAGAGTGAGAACTCTCTGAAAGGTCACTAACAGTTCTTCTGTAAGCCGCAACTACCCAGCAATACCCAAAGGCCCTGGCATACAATTTCATCAGACTGCACCAACCACCGCAACAGTACCTCCATGGGAGCATATACGTTTGACTTGGCAACATCAAGTCTAGTTAGTCTTTCAATACTCCTGCTCTGTAGAATAATTTCTATTAGTTGGGCCAAACAGATGGAGCCATTCTGGATTCCATAAATTTTTATCTATATTCCAGCTATCACTCTTGTGCATACAGAAGAACCACTCAAAAAATGGCTAGGAGGTACCTTGCTACAAAGAGTTCTCCCCAAAAGTTCTTTCTACCCTCCTACAAGTTTACAATTTGTGAACAGAAATGTCCATTACCAGTCATAAAGTGCCCAATGGCTGAACTAGTCAGGAATATCACCCAGTAACCTTAGTCTACTGCTCTTAAGATCCCAACAGGACAATGAACTCCAAAGGCAAAATTGGTTCAGTGCTAAAAACTGCTTATAAGTAAAACACTAAGGCAAAAATTGCTTATTCAAGAGATGCCAAAAGAAAAATCCCCAATAAAAGTGGTTTGCCTTACCAATAGGAATAAACCCACTAACATAGAAAGCAACACTAGAGAAAATTAACGTGTGTCCACAGGAAGAAAACAGATGATCTGGGTTCTCCTTAGTGGTGCACAGCACTATGAAGCTATCACAGCCACTGCAGCACAAGTTCAATCCCTGGCCAGGGGATGACCCATATGTGTGGCAGACCTCTCCTGAACCGCCCACCGCTCCCCTCAGCAGTGTACTTTATCGATCTGTCCATTCTGCTCCCTACTCTAAACCTGGTAAATCCTCTCATGGCCTCTGCACCTCTGCCTGTACTGCTATTCTGTATATACAAATACTCAGGAGGCAGAAGTTACTTCTGTAAACAAATTCCCTCCAAGTAGATTAAAATTTCTTTGGAAATTCAATATGACCTTAGGATATAAGCAAAAAGATGAAAAGCAAGGCTCTAAATATAGGCATTTGGGACTTTTTTGTTTTGTTGGTTTTTAAAACAATTGCAACAGAAAATGTTAAGAATAACATAGTAAAACCAGATTTGCAAAAACTATTAAATGTGGTGGCGCAGCAGGTTAAAGCACAGCACTGAGAATCTAAAACCACTTCTGCATGAGTTCGATTCCTGCCTGCCCCGGAGGTGACCACATGGCGTAGCAGACCTCTCCTGACCTGCCCACTGCTCCCCTCAGCAGTGTACTTCGTCAATCTGCCTGTTCTGTTCCCCACTCTGTCTCTGGTGAAGCCTCTCACCGCCCCTGAGCCTCTGGTCTGTACCCCAGTTCTGTATGCACAAATAAATAATTTGAGAACGCTACCTTATTACCAAGGTAGGAAGGATGCTGCTTAAAAAAACCAAGTACTTCCTGGTGGCTCAATGGGTTAAAGCACCATATTATGAAACTCTCTGAAGCCACTGCTGCATGAGTTTGATCCCCCACCAGGAAGATGACCCACATGGTGTGGCAGACCTCTCCTGGCCAGCCCGCTGCTACTCTCAGCAGTGTATTTCAGTACATCTGCCTGTTCTAATCCCCACTCTATCTCTGGTGAATCCTCTCACCCACCTAACCTCTGGCCAGTTCTGTAAGCATAAAAATAAATATATCTTTAAAGAAAAAAAAGAAAAGAAAAACTAAGTACTTCCTTCAACACCGTACCTTATCAATGGCTTTTCCAACCCGAGAAACGCTGCTGTGGATGTCTTTGTGGTCTGAAGCCAATTTCTGAACAGTATCCTTTATTCTTTTACAACACTGTGTCAAAACAAGTGATAGTGTCCCTGATAATTCAGCATCTTGGCCTATTAAAAAAAAGAGAGATTGATTACTTACCAAAGCAACCTCAAAAATGGCAGTTAGGTCCTTTAACATGAAAAGATGAAAGAAAAGCAAAGAAAAATCAGTGTCCACTTTGAAGTCAATGGTCATATATGTAAGAAATTATTTCAAGTGAATACTAAGAAAGTCATCTTATTTTTCTATTTCTAAAAATAAAATCTTACTATGGGGCACTCCCTGGTGGGGCAATGGGTTAGGACAAGCTGGCCACAGCTGCTTCAGTCAAGTTTGATACCCGGCCCAGGAGGTGATCCACATGGCACAGCAGACCTCTCCTGACCCACCCACTGCTCCCCTGAGCAGTATACTTTGTCAATCTGCCTGTTCTGCTCCCCACTCTGTCTCCGGTGAAGCCTCTCATTGCTCCTGTACCTCTGATCTGTGCCCCAGTTCTTTATGCATAAATAAATCTTTTAAAAAAAACTTACTATGAAATAAACCATTTTTGTAGTTATTAAAATCAGCACAGAATATGAATAATGCTGCCATATATATAATATACATATATTTTTAAATGTCAAAATGACAAAGCTCACTTATTCAATCCATTCTCAAAATATACAAACTGTTCATCATTCTCAAAATATTTTTATTTTACTTGATTTCCTAAAGAGAAAAAAGCTTTGTATTTTATATAAAGAAGTAAAAGAAAACAAACTGCGTTGGACACCAAGTCCAAGACTGCTATCCCTAGCTTTGCTTATAAGGCTAGCCTTATAAGCTTAGAAGGCTATCTGGAAAATTGGATTTTAGGAAGGTTCTCGCCACTCTTAATTGTAAGGATGGTTTGCACTAAGTGCCACTTTGTTTCTGGGAGTCTAGAGTTTTGGTATGGGCTGCGACGAAGGTACCTATATGATAGGTCCTTGATAAACACCCTGAATACTAAGTCTCTAAGGAGCTTCCCTGGTAGACAACCCTTTGCACGCGTCACACTGTGATGTGTCCTGTGTGCATAAACTGGGAAAGGGTTCTCAAAGCTCTCTTCTGGGTTCTACTGAAGTCCTATGCATCTTCCCTTGACTGATTTTTCCTGTATCCTTTGCTATAATACATGTGTCAGCCACAGGTACGATGATATTCTGAGTCATGCACATTCCTAGTGATGACAGAAACTAAACATGGTCCTCGAGACTCTTAACGTACATGATAAATCAACTGAGTTACTATGATTTATACCTTTTCCTGTCCTACTTCTGCGGGAGGTGCGGGAGAAAGGTAAACTAGCTCAGTGATATGTACCATTACCTCATGTATCTACATATTCCCATTCTATGCAACAAGGCCTCGCTTCTGAAAGCCTACTCCCTACTCCACAGCATTTTTTACAAAGTTTAATTTATAAGAATCACCTGGAAGCCTCGTAAAACAAAGTAGATAAAGACCTTGAATTTCTAATTCAAGAGGACAGGAATGCCATGCAAGAATGTGAACAAAAATAAGACCAAAATACAGAGCCCTGGTATGCCAATTCATTCAGAAAGTATCTGTTGAGCACTCATTATGTGGTAGGTATAAACAGTGACACAAAATACCAAAAACCCCTGCATTGAAACTTATTTTCTGGTAAATAAGACAAGTAAGACATAAAAAAAGCCAAAGAGGTAAGTAAAACAAAAGAGGGTATGTGCAGGGGTCCGGACTAGGCAGACTAAAAGAGGCAGAGAGTACTGAGCTGAGCCGCTGAAATCTTAGGGGGCATATGAGTTGGTCTCACTGAGAAAGTTTCACTGGAGCAAAGACTTAAAACAAGTGTGGGAATTAACCTCAGGGGTGTGTCTTCTCTTCATCAGAAAGACAAGAAACGATGATCTTTGATCAAAAGAGAAGGAATGAAAGATCATCTAGACCTTAATCTTGTTCACTGTGCTTTTCCTGGTAACCCCCTATAACTGGTCTCCCCATACCTTTCCTTTGTCTTTAGTTGAAGATGGTATTTAAACCTGAATTCTAAGCCACCTTTTTGACTTATTCATTTTTCTCTGCTGCATATGCATGAAGTATACATAATTATAAAATTATTTTCTTATTAATCTTTCTTTTATTACAGTGGCTCCAGTCCAGAATGCACAGATATAAATGAAAATTTTTCTTCCCTACAAAGATAAGCATTCTAGGCAGAGGGGACAAAAGCCTTAATGCAGAAATATATGTAGACTCTTCAAGGAATAACAGAGGCAACTGGGACTGAAACAGATTTCTGGCAAAAGGCAAATAGTAGGAAAGGATACCCAGAAGATAAGGGTAGCCATAATCTTGTAAGGCATTTCTGGCATAACTGGCTTTACTTTGAATGAAAGTGATTTCAAAAATAAACAGAAGACTGGGGGCAGAGCAAGTACTACATAACTGACATAAAATTGTAAGATGGTCACTCTGGCTGATGACAGCAGTACAACAGAAACAGGAGCCAAAGGAGTAAGTTATGGCAGCAATCTAGATGAGACTGTTATATGGCACAAAGGAAATTAGACACCAGGGCTAACAAGAAGCAGGTTTACTGCACCAGTGCTGACTTGGCAGATTTGCATCCAAAGGCTGAGCCCATTTGTAGGAAGTCAGGGGCTTATTTATATACACTTTCTATTTCTACAAGGTTCCATGTGGGTTTGCACTGGCAGCTGCACATAGTCAGATATTACATGGGTGCATTTCAAGAGGTAAGCTGTATAGTTGCATACCAAGGAAGAAAGGGTCAGTAGTCCAGGACCCCACCACCTCCCCCCCCAGCCCAATCTGCCTCATGGTGGTAACATGAAGCAAGATTCATACCAGAACGAAGTTGCAAACCAGGAACTGAGCAAATGGTTATTACTAAGAATCCCCCCAGGCTGCTTATCGCAGGTCACCATGCCTCAAGATGACTGGCTAACCCAGATGTGGAGGTGATGCAAGTGGTCAGATTCTAAATATATTCTGAAGCGAAAGTAATAGGGTTTCCCAATTGATTAAAAGTGGGCAAAAAGAACTCCATATGACTGCAAGGCTCCTTAGTCTAAGCTAATTAGAAAGAAGACGCTGTCTTCAATTAAGATGACTAACACTAAAGGCTGAGCAAGTGTAAGGGCAGAAAAAGAGAAAGAGAAAGAGAAAGAGCTCTGTTGTGTAGTTAAATTTGAGATGCCAAGTAATCACCCTAAAACACATATAGAGGAAACATTCAGATATATTAACCTGAAGTTCAAAAGCAAGAGCAGGGCTGAAGATACAAATATGTGAGTCACTGGCAGCACAACGATATGTAAAGCCATGAGACTAAACGAAGTCGCCAAGAGCGATGCAGTCACAAAGAAGTCGTAAATGGAGAGTCCTGAGAACTCCAAATTTATGAGACCAAGATGACAAGAAACTAGAAAAGGAGACTATAAAAGGCTACTAGAGTACTAAAAGGTGGCAGAGATTGTGAAGAGAGAATACAGTGAGTATTGTTCATTAATAACCACTGAGAGAAATTACAAGAAAGACAAACAAGGGTGTGTCCAGAAGGTGCACTGTCCAATATGCGGAGGTAAAAATAGGTATTGCCTAACCTCTAAACACAACTGAATGGAATATGTAACAGGTGTGTCGCAAAGGACATGTCAAGTGCTTCCAACCTCTAATATAATTAGGGTAAGAAAAGACATGATATTCAAGAAATTTTCAAAATCAGTCTAAAAGATGTTCCATACATACTTTAGGTCAAAAGAACCTAACTAAGTAGCTCTGCACTGGTCATTTCTGGTCTTTCTATACTTAAATCTTACTTCCAACTCCTGTTGTAAGTCTACTGCTTCCAGAGACTTAAGTTTTCTCAATTCCTAATGAATTCTGTCCTCTTCTTCATTTTTCTGGTTCTGTATTTAACAATTTCATGTACATGCATCTTCATTAGTCTTAAAGGGAAAAAAATGGTTTTACTGTAAACTCCACAATCTTATGCCTTGCACATTAGCAGGCAATATGAAAGATTTAAATAGTGGTAAATAAAACAAGGGGAAAACAGTTAAAAAGAAAACCATAGCCAACAAACAGTGCTGAGATAATTAGATATCCACATTCAAAAAAAAAAAAAAGATGCTACATACAAAAGTTAACTGAAAGTGGAATGACCTATACAGAGCCTAAACTGTTAAGTTTTAGAGGAAAATAGTTATCTTCTTCACCATGCATCAGGCAATAGTTTTTTTTTTAACATGTATCAAAAGTATTAGCAATTAAATTGGACTTCAGTAAAGCTAAAATTTTTGGGTTTCAAACTCTACCAATATAGTGAAAAGGCCAGTACATGTCTACATTCTATCCACAGAATAGAAAATACTCTCCCTGTTACTAAATAATAATCCAGGTAAGTATCTCATGTCCAGAATATATTTTAAAAAAAAAAAACACTCATAACTCAATGATAACAAGACAAATAACTCAAAAACAAGCAGAGGATTTGAATAGACATTTTCCAAAGATATAAATAATTAATAAGCATAGGAAACATTAGTTAATTAGGAAATACAAAACTGATGAAGCATATTAACATTAGTTAATAAGGAAATACAAAACTGATGAGAAACTACCTCATGCCTACTAAGCTAGGTATAATGAAAAAGAGGGATATCAAGGATGGAAGAATTTACAATCTACATATATTGCTGGTGAAATGTAAAATTGTGCAGAAAATAGCTTAACAGTACATCAGAAACTTAACAGTTACTGTACGACCCAGGGTACCTCTCCAACAGAAATGAAAACCTTTCCTACATACAAACTTGTACTTAATAGTCATAGAAGCATTATTCATAATAATCAAAATGTGGAAACAATTCAAAAGTCCAAATAATAAACAGATGAACAAAATGTGGCATACTGTGTGGTGGAATCTTATTCAGCCATAAAAACCATGATGCACATTGATTCATGTTCTAACATGGAAGAACCTTGGTAACATTTGTATGTGTGATTCTATTTATCCAATATGTGAAATGTCCAAAATACGAAAGGGGCTAGAATAAGTGTGGAATGGATGACTGTTAATAAGTAAAAGGTTTCTTTTGAGAGTGATGAAAATTAGGTAATGTCATGGCTGCATAACTCTGGACATAATAAAACCTAGTGAATTGTATACTTAAAGAGTGTATATAAACTATATCTTAATTAAAATAATTATATCTCAGTAAAATATATAAACTGTATTTCAAGCCATCATTCCTATCCATACGTATATGTCTGCTTCTACAATTAGTAGACAACCAAATAAAGGTTAAAGAACAAAAAAGCAAACACCAAGCAGAAGAGGGGTATTGTAATTTAACTGAACTTCCAAGCCCTAATCTTAAAAAGACTGATATGTTCAAATCTTACAACTTCACAACTCAGATATCTGAAGTTTGATGCTACTGTTTCCTCTTCTTTTACTATCTGCAAGTCTCTCTACTTCTTGGTTTTCAAATTTAGAAATGATAGATAATGGTATTATGCAAGTCAATTAATTAACATTGAGAATTCTCAATGTACCCCAAGGAAAAATAATTTCTACAAGATATTTGGAAGCACAAGTATAATGGAATAATCTGAAAGAGAACCCTGGGAAAGCCCTGTTTAGAGAGAAAGATTGCACTAACACATTTTCAAATGGATTCAATGGAAGGCAGCCAAAGGAAAAACAGGTTTGAAAATCACTATAATAACTAAACTGACTGAGACCATGCTTCTAAGACCTGAAGGGATAGTTCTAATGTTCTTTTTATATTTCTCTGTCTGAAAACAAAACCGGCTTCTAGGAGAACCTTTCTGTAAAAGAAATCTAATTGGATTCTATTCCTAGAAGTAAAACTGGGGAATTACTATGGCAGCCTTCTTCACCGTATCTACACTAGATCTAAAGGTGAATGCTGTAATCCAGCTGGGTCACTGTGGTGGCCACGTTTTACCCAGAAGTCCTGTGCCAACTGAATTTTTCAATGCAATAAATCCCCTGGACTGAGACCACACAAATAAGCATGAAAGAAATAGTTCTGAAGCAGTGCTTATCACTTACAGTGACTTTATTTTTCTTAGAGCAGTTTTATTTAAGTTTATAACAAAACTGAGAGGGATTCCTATATACACCTTACTCACACACAGGCAAAACCTTCCCCTTACCAGCATCAGCATCACTCATCAAAATGTTATTATTTTGTTCTATTTTAAATCAAGGATAAACCTACACTGACATATAATAATCACTGACGTCTATAGTTTAACTTGTGTTTCACTTGTGTCATATGGGCTATGGATTTTGGTAAATGTATAATGATTAAACATCCATATGTAAGTTTCTGTATGGATGACTGTTTTCAACTCCTTTGGGTAAATACAAAGGAGTCAGACTGCCTCATTTAAGTGATAGTATATTTAATTTTGGAAGAAACCACACAACTGTCTTCCAATTTGTCTGCACAGCACACAGTACTTTTCAAAGGTCATTTTATCAACTTGATTCACCAGGGAAAATGATTAGCATTTCAATAAGAGATTTTAAATCCAAGCAGCAAAGAATCAACAAACATGGTTGGTTTAAGGATAATTTCCTTCAGTACAACAGAATATTTTACTTTAAAAACAGATTTTTAGGAAGGATAGTCTCAGAAACTGGAATAGTCATGATCTCCTCAAAAATCAGACACTCACCAAACTAAGCTTAACATATGAGTTAACTCCTAAACTGTTTACAAAACCTAGCTAAAACATCAAACTCTGTCCTTGGGCTGCCTAGCCACCTCAGGCTTTATGTCACAAAAACAGTAACTCAGAAAAATGTTTCCACAGTATCCTGCGCTTCTCTATAAGGGTTTCCCACTTCTTTATATATATTGATAGTTCTCTCTCAGGGTTTCCCACTTCATTGTAAATCACCCCCAATTACTTGAAGACAGGAAATAGGAATTTTCAATCCCCAGCAATTAAAACAATTAAGTGGTAACACACAAGGCATTCAATAAATAGTTATGGAATGGACAGAACAATACATTGTTACTGTACAGTCTCAATTTCAACACGGTGCATTAAAGCCGATGCACACCGGGATCCAATATCCTGACACTGCTAGCAGTTCCACACTCACTAACTCACTGATTCGCCTTTCTCTTACAGGTCGTTTAGTGTGTGCTAAGCAATAACACTGTAGCATAAAATTTCCATATACCAAATAAAAACAGCAGTTAATATATGCACCCATTATTAAAAACACATTCACAAGAGTTCTCCCCATCATAAGTTCCTTCTCTCTTCTAAATAACTCACACATACCAAAAGAAGAAACAACAAAAGCCTTACACCTGTAGGTAAAAACTTGGAATAAGGACTTCACAGGCTGATGTTTTGAGCCAACTTCCTTGTTTATAAAAGAAAACTATCCCAAGGTCTGTCAACAAAATATATGACAGCTTTAGTATAAAATGTGTTCCTATCAAAATGTATTCCAGTCAGAATGCAGGAAACTAAAACAAACTTACATGTTAACAGTGGTTGCTGGTGCCCATAAGGCTAAAAACTGTAAACTGTACAATCAATATTGACTATATAATTACATACGTCTTAATTTTGCTTTTGCTTTATAAAAAAGCTTTTCATACAGTTCTAGCATTATGTTTAAGTATATTTTCTCAATTATTTTCTTTCATTACCTCTGAATGGCTTAAGACAACCATGTGTATGCAACTAATGTGATAAGATCTTGCTCATCATTTTGGACCATTTAATACAATTGAGACAGAGATATCATTGAAACCTTGAAAACTGTTTCCCATTCCTACTCAGTTTGCACGTTCAGTTTTCTTGTTTGGCACTTATTTTTTGGATGTGGGAGGGAACCCTCAAATAATTTCACACACTGTTAAATAAACAGCTGGTTAGTAGGCAGCAACAAACTGCTATAGCTTGATATGATGTAGGCTCATAATTTTGCCTATAAAAGGCAGTTTAGAGAACTATGACATTTAGACTCAATTAACATTACTTAGTCCTGAAATGCTTGCTACAGCAGTGTTAATGGTAGTGTTCTCGACAGATCTTTTAAAAAAAAGATTTTTTTATTCATACAGAGCTGGGGTACAAGCCAGAGTTGCAGGGGGTGAGAGTATTCACCAGAGACAGAGTGGGGAGAGAACAGGCAGACTGACGGAGTACACTGGTTTGGGGAGCAGTGGGTGGGCCAGGAGTGGTCTGCCACACCATGCGCTCCAGGGCGGGGATCAAACTCACACTGCAGTGGCTGCTACTCGCTTGCAGTGCTGAGTCCTAAACCGTTGCGCCACTGGGGAGGGCCCTCTAGACAGATTTTTAAAAAGTAGGATGACACCATGAAACACATGCTGCCCAAAAGTCAAACACATGAAAAACGAGACCATGGTGAGCACACACTATGAAAAATGGCAAGAAACAATTCAGAAATACATTGTGATGATGATGATAATGATGATCCAGATTTCAAAAACAGCTGAAAGTCTCCACATGTAGAACTAGAATATTTTTGGTAGAAAAACACGACAGCAGGATTCCCCAGAAAACACAGAGATCAGACTTGACAACTTTATGGCTATCCTGAAAGCAGGAAAAATTAAAAATATCTTTTAAATATTACATATATTATAACAACTGAGATGGAAAAAGGCAAAAAGTGATATAAAAATAAACATTATTTTTTAAAAAATATATTACATATATTGCATTTGAGCTCCCTTTGACTGTTAAAATTAACTCCACTTTAATAAAATGACCAGAAATCTTAAACTCGGAATCGCTTGGAAGTATAATAGCACATAAGTTTTGATGCAGACAAATACAAAGAAATCCATTTCATAAACATAATCCTACTTTACCTAAATGAAAACTCAACCTTCAGTAAACTAACCTCCAGAACTCACTCTAGGTTATATCCTTAAAAAAAAAAAAAATTAAAAAGAAAAGGTCAAGCAATTAGGCATCACAAACCTGAAAAACATTATTCTTGAGCCCACTCATGAAAAGGTCCTATACCTTAAAACAAAAAGAAGCCAAAGACCACACTCCCCCCCCAAAAAAAAAAACTTCTGAACTAACGGCAAAACAAAGGGAGAACTATGACATTTAGATTCAATTAACTTTACTTATTAGCCCTGAAATGCTTGCAATGTTAAAGGTGCAGCCTAAGTGTTCTAGACAGATTTTTAAAAATTAGGATAGGACTCTCAACTGCAGGACTCCATGAACTCAAAATGGAACATATATTTTATATAAGAATCACACATTTTTGCATTTAGGTGAAGATGATTTAAAAGGAGGTTCTTTGGTTTGCTCCTGAGAGGACCACATTGGGACATAAACCAAGAGAGCCTCATGGCTTGTGGCAAACTGAAACACCGCTCACACATAAGAGACCGGCATAGGCTACACCAGAATAGACATGAAAAGAGAATCATGCTTCACTGAACAAGAGGTAGGTAGTCAGGGGGACAGAAAGCTGTGGTTAGGGGCAGCAGAAACTGATGGAGGGGGCGGCCACTAAGCAAGGGGTTCTGGGAAGGGGAACCTAACTGGTGTAGAGGAATATGCCCCTTGATTGGTGCGCTCCCCACAGTTCAAGCTGCTCCCCATTAAAAAGAACAACGCACAGAACTTCACCACCCCTTGGGATCTGTACTGACCTTGTGAAGCTCACTGACAGCACACAGAGTGCAGTCACAAATCTGGATTTAGAGGGCTGGCAGTGCCACAAATACTGCCAGCAATTGGGCTTCCTAGGTCTCCCTCCCACACTCACCCTAAGACTCAGCCATATATCTCATTACCCATAGAAGCCAACAAATACCAAAAAAATCTAAAATAAAATAAAACCACAGTGTCACCTGCTGGAAAAGGCTGTAGTTCAAGTCTCTTAAGGTACTGCTAAAGATACTTAAAAAAAAAAAAAAAAAAACAGAAATCTAAAGCAGCAAAATGGGCAGAACTCAAGGTAATTTGACACTAGAAGGCAAACCTCTCCAAAACCCAACCATAAAGACATGGAAGATTTCATCTTACCATCAGATAAAGCTTAAAATTGCCATTATAAGGAAAAATCAAAGAAACAAGAAAACACAGAAAGACAAGTCACAATATACAAGAAACTCAGAAATAAATACAAGCCAATTGAAAACAGAGAAAAGGGCTCTCCCTGGTGGCGCAATGGGTTAAAGCACCACATTCTGAAGCTCTCCGAAGGCACTGCAGCAGGACTTCCATCCCTTACCAGGGAGCTGACCCACAAGGTGTGGCAGACTTCTCTTGACCCACCTACTGCTCCCCTCAGCAGTGTACTTTGTTGATCTGCCTGTTCTGTTCCCCACTCTTGTCTCTGGTGAATCCTCTCACCCACCACACCTCTGGCCTTTACCCCAGTTCTGTAGGCATAAATAAATCTTTAAAAAAAAAAAAACAAAGAACAAATGGCCTGATCAGAAAAATGAAATTAAAACTTTAAGTAAGAATATAATAGAGATTCATAATGAAAGCTCAATGGGTGAGATTTTTAAATTCTAGATAAAGCTATGAAGGAGAATAGACCAAACAGAGCATTGAATCAATGACCTTGAAGACAATAACACACAAAGAACCCACGTGGATGAAAGAGAAGAATAAAAACAAATGAAAAAAACTTTGGATAGTATGGGACTCCACTAGGAAAGCAAACATAAGGATGATGAGTACTCTAGAAAGGGAAGAGTGAGAAAAGGGGACAGAGAGCATAGTCAAAGGAACAACAGTGAAAAACGTCCCCAAAATGAAGAAGGCACTAAGCATTCAAGACCATGAAGCTAAAAGAACACCTGCTGATCTATGTATGGTGAGACCTACACAAATACACAAACTTGTGAATCTACCACAAGTTCAAAACAAAGAAAGATTATAGGTGGCAAAAGGAATAAAGTGCCCTACCCATAAAGGTAAGGCAAGGTTAGTATTAATATTAGAAGTTCTAGCCAGAACAATTAGGCAAAAGCTCTAAAAGGAAGCCAAATTACAAAAGAATTTGTAAAACTGTTATTATTGCAGATAGTATAATATACACAAAAACTGCAAAGACTAGCACTAAAAATGATTACAAACAATAAGTCACTACATAAAGTGACAGGCTATATAAAATCAATATACAAGCATTGGGGATTAGTTTTGTTCTATATGCAAACAAAATAAAAGGAAAGAAAAAAAATCACAAAAACAAACCACCTAGGAGAATTAAATACCCAGGAAAAAATTTAACAAAGTAGGTGAAAGACCTGCACAACGAAAACTGTAAGACACTGTTAAAAGAAACAGAAGACAAAGAAATGGAAAAATATTCGCTGTTCATGAATTGTAAGAATTAATATTATTAAAATGGCCATCTTACCCAAAGCAATATATATTTAATATAATGCTTGTCAAAGTGTCAATGACATTCTCCAAAGAAATAAAACAAACATTACTGAAATGGAATTTCTTTTTTTTTTTTAATATTTATTTATTTATACACACAGAACTGGGGTGTAGACTAGAGAGGATTCACCAGAGGCAGAGCAGGGAGCAGAACAGGCAGATCAATAAAGTATACTGTTGAGGGGAGCAGCAGGCGAGATCGGAGAGGTCTGCTGTGCCATGTAGATCACGTTCCTGGCCAGAGATCCAACTGGTGATGAAGCAGCTGCTGTGAGCTTCATAGTGCTGCACTTTAACCTGTTGCGCCATCAGGGAGGGCCCTGAAATGGAATTTCTATATGGAACTATGAAAGATCCACAATACACAAAGCAATCTTGATGCAAAGAATGGAGGTATCATATGTCCAGACCTCAAAGTATATTGCAAAGCTATATGGTCAAAACAGTATGGTATCAGACTAAAAACCGAGTCAGGGTAGTAAACTACCATTGAGAGGCCAAACATAATCTATGGACAGTTAATCTATGACAAAGGAGGAAAGAGTATACAACGGAGAAGAGTCTCCTCAAAAAAATGTTGGAAAGCCAGATGGTCATATGCCACCCCACCCCTAAAAAAGTGAAATTAGATCATCTCACACCATACACAAAAATTAACTCAAACTGTATTGAAATGCAAGAGGTTAAGTCTCATGTTATCAATAGCCACTGTAGCATGAGTTCAACCCCCAGTCCAAGAGCTATCCCACATAGCACAGCAGAGCCTTCCTGTCTTGCCTGCTGCTCCCTCCAATAGATCCACCTATTCTGCTCCCCACTGTGTCTCTGGTAAGTCCTCTCACCCCTATATCTCTGGTCTGCATCCCAGTTCTTGTATGCATAAATAAAGAACTTAAAAACTTAAGCGCGCGCGCACACACACACACAGAGCATATAGGGTCTCAAAATACTAAAAATGGATCTACAATGTAATCTAGCAATTCTACTCCTGCATATCTACTGAATAATGTAAAAACATTAATTTTTAAAAATTATATATACACACACAGACGTAAACATCACTCTTCTTTTTTGTACAATGCATGCTTTCTCCTCTCAGTTATAGTACCCACAAAATTTCAGGCACTGTAGTGTTCAATCCACGGCCCAGATGCACACCACCTATGCACCATCACCATAGTCCCTTGTGTAAAACACATTCCCTCTCCTGTTTTGATCCCTTTCTCTCCCCTGTAGAATGTCTTTGATTAATAGTTGCCTGTTAATTTTCTTATTATAATTCTTTTTTTCCCCGGTTCCTTATTTTGTTCCCCTATATTCCTCCTAGAAGTGAAACCATCTGATAGTCTTCCTTTTACTTCTGGCTTATTTCACTGAGCATAATCCCTTCCAGCTCTATCCATGTTGCTGCAAATGAGTCTATCTTTTTTGACTGCCGAATAGTATTCCCTTGTGTATAAAAGGGGTATATACTACACCTTCTAGATCCATTCATCTATGAGACTGCTACAATAAACATAGGAATGCAAGTATCCTTCTGAGTTAATATTTTCAATTAAATTGTTTTTAACGTCTTTTGGATAGATTCCTAGTAGTGGAATTGCTGAATCAGATGGAAGCACCATTTTTAGTAGTTTGAGGAACCTCTACATAGATTTCCATAGTGGTTGAACCAGTTTGCATTCCCACAGCAGCATAGGAGAGTTCCTTTCTCTCCACATCCTCACCAACATTTGTTTCCTGTTTTTTTAATATGTGCCTTTCTCTCTGGTGTAAGGTGTATCTCATTGTGGTTTTGATTTGCATTTCCCTGATTATAAGTGATGGTGAACATTTTTTCATATACCTTTTGGTCATTTGCATTTCCTCTTTGAAGAAGTGTCTTTTTAGCTCTTCTGCCTATTTTTTGGCTGGTTGTTTACTTTGTTTTTGTTAATATGTGTGAGATTTCTGTGATCAGTAGTATTATGTACAATATTTTTCCCCCAATTAGTAATGTCTCTTGCTGTACAGAAGCTCAAAAACACTAATTTATAAGAATATACACACCTTTATTTTCACTGTAGTGCTATTTACAATGGCCAAATTATGGGGAAAACCTAGGCACCCAACAAAAGATGAGTGGATTAAAACAATCTGATAAATAAACACAACAGAATATTACCCAGTTATTAAAAACAAAATGAACTCTTGCCATTTGTGACAAGAGGGAAGGAGTTGGACAGGACTCTGCTAACTGAAATAAGTCAGAAGACAAATGCCAGATGATCTCGCTCATAAAATGGAACAGAGAAACAAAACAAAGGAACAGACAAAACTAAACCAAAATAAACCCTAGAAATCTGACTAAAATTGAGGCTAAACAAGGAGGCGGGTGGGGTGGAGGTAGAGCAGGAAGAGAACCCAATGGACTCTAGTAGAGGATTTACAGATGCCTTAGACCACTAGATGTAGTAGTGTGGTCACATAAATCTAAGAGAGGTGTGAATTTACACCTTTGTACGTATGCAGTGTTGTAAACCAATGTTACTGCAGTCAAAAAATAAAAGCATTTCTAAAAATAATTTCATATGGGAGTAAAAAGAGATAAATGATAAAAGGGTCTGTAAGTGGTTCTAAAGAAGTGGTTGAAAAGGTGAATAGGGATATGCTTGCAAAATATTACAAGAGAAAATTTGAAAAGGTTAAGGTTGGAATTAAGACATAATTAAAAGGGCTATTTCATACTATGAGGAGTAAACTAAACTGTGACCTATTTAAGTTGGGGCTTCTTATCAGCTACCTCAGCACCCAGAACATAGCAACTGTTCATAGAAACTTAGAAAAGGAAGGAATAGGCACAAATGGAGCATACTATCTTTAATAAATAGAACACACTAAAAATAAACTTCTTTCAGTTTTTGATAGTTGGCAAATCTACAACATAGAGTACAGCATTAGTTAGTCAAACCTGATCTTCAAAACAAAAAGGTGAACTTAGAGACACATGTTCTAGTCCACTGTACCAAATCAAAGATTCATGAACGGCAAAACCAACCAAGAGGGGGGAAAAATGTTTATTATTTAAAAAGTAAATAACATGGCATAGACTAATTAGTGCTCTTGGAACAGAGAGCTTGACCAAAATAACTGGAAAAGGGAAGAAAAGGAAAGTTTCAAAGAGTAGCCTATGAGGTAAAAACTAGAGAGAAGAAAGAGGATGTGGGTATGAGCTTTTTATTACTTCCTAGATAGTCCAACTTTGGAGGGTTTAGTTACTTCAAATTCACAACAAAGAGAATTAAACTCTAGGCATCTATTTCTGAAATGAATACTAAATGAAAGAATAAACTATTTGGTTTAGCTATCAAATGTGGTTTTCCTATTTTAAACTTTAAATTTCTATCTCCCCCAACCTAAACTTTCCATCTTCTTCCTGGTCCATAATTGTCTGCTTATCATTCATGCTAAAACCTTAGATTAACCTTTAATTTTTCCAGACCATCTCTTCAACTTTGTCAGACTCCATCCACGTACCAATTCCTTCCCTCATTAGATCTTCTGCATGGGTTCCTTTGTAGCTCAGCCTCCACTACCCAAACACAGGTCCATATCTCATCAGACCTAGGTTGACACAACCCTAACTAGTCTTCCTGATAAATCTCACTCCCAAATCCAATCTACCTAAATGCTACTGACACAACTGATCTAAGATCAGATCCCTGTGTCCTCTCTGTTCAAAATGCCCCTCTACACCCCAAGTTATTCAATAATATCTTCCCAGTCCACAACTTTCCCTGGCATCTATGACTCCATAACACCGGATCCCAATTTAATGTAGTTGTTTTATCCCATTTTTCTCCGCACTGTTTTTTCACTAGTCCCAGAATGCCTCTCTTAGTCATACTCCTCTACACATCTGTTCTTGGCAGCCTCCTCTCCTAACACCCCACCCTTTATCTCTACTATTTTTCATTTAATCTGTTATTGAAACATCCCACCAGTTAGAAGAGTTTCTCCTGTCTCTAATTCTACCGTCCTTCACAGCTGAATCACTCAATCAGCTTTAGTTCTTCTGACAGTCTGGCAGGTAGTGAGCATTATTTGTTTAAAACATCAGTCTCACCCTCCTAGCTAGATTGAAAGGACATGAGAATAATTGCTTGTTCCGTGCGAAATCCCACAAGATTTAGCTTGGTTTGATATAAAATTGGCGACTAATAAATACTGACCTGGTGGTTAAAGGTTCAACTGAAATAAAGCCCTCCTTCCTCAGTAGGTGTTTCTAAGGATTCCTTCTCTTCCCATTTTTCTGCTGTTATTAATACTATACCACATACTATACTATGCTATACTGTGCCCCTCCATAAATGTAAAAGTTAAGCATCATCCAACTGAAGTTTCTTGAAGATTCTATTTCTTATATCTCTTAAATATTCCTTACACTGTGGGCCTCCCTGTGGTGCAAGAGATTAAGTCTCAGCATTATAAAGCTCTGGATACACTGTTGCACCATTGGACCCCCGTGCCAGGGAGGTGACTCACATGATGCAGCGGACCTCTCCTGCTGCTCCCCCCTTATAAGTGTATTTTAGTCAATCCATCTGTTTTGTTCCCCACTCTGTCTCTGGTGAATCTTCTCACCTCCCTACCGCCCCACCTCTGGCTACACTGCAGCCACTGTAAGTAAGCACAGATAAGTAAAATGAACCTTAAAAAAAAAATTCCTTATACTGTTAAAGAGACCACTGGGCAAAGAACGGTATTTAATATATTAAAAACTAAATAGTCAAAGAAACTCCACTAAAACAATAAGCATTACTTAAAAAGTACATGCCTTACACTACAATCCCAAACTTCAAGCTATACCAGAAAACCATAATAATCAAACCGCATGGTACTGGAACAAGAACAGACATACAGACCAGTGGATTCAGATAGAAAACCCAGATATAAACCCACAGCTAACCTTTTACAAGGAAGCAAAGAAGATACAATGGAACAAAGAAAGTCTGTTCAGCAAATGGTGCTGGGAAAACTGGGAAGCTACATGCAAAAAAATGAAACTAGATCACTACCTCTCACTATACACAAAAATCAACTCGAATTGGATGAAAGACCTAGACATAAGAACAGAAACCATAAAATACCTGGAAGCAAAGATGGGCTTAACACTACATGACATACACTTCAGCGACATCTTTAAAGATAGAGCACCCAATGCAAAGATAGTGAAGGCAAGGATAAATAGGTGAGACTACATCAAGTTAAAGAGTTTCTGTGCAGCAAGAGACATGACTAAAAACAAACAGACATTCCACTGGTTGGGAAAAAATTTTCTCACACAAAACTAGTGATAAAGGATTGTGATCACAAAAATATATGGAGAACTGATGAAACTCAACAAAAATTTAAAAACCCATCAAAAAATGGGCAAGAGAGCTAAAAAAACACTTCTCCGAAGAAGAAATGCAGATGGCCAAGAAGCATATGAAAAAATGTTCAACATTACTTGTAATAAGGGAGATGTAAATTAAAACCACAATGAGATACCACCCCACCCCAGTGAGAATGGCACATCTTCAAACTAGCAACAACAAATGTTGGCGAGGATGTGGAGAAAAAGGAATTCTCCTGCACTGCTGGCGGAAATGCAAACTAGTACAACCACTGTGGAAAGCTGTATGGAGGTTCCTCAAACTTCTAAACATGGAGCTTCCCTACGACCCAGCAATCCCACTCCTAGGTATCTACCCAAAAGACAAAAACACTGATTCAGAAAAAGATGCCTGCACCCCCATGTTTATTGCTGTGTTATTCACAATTGGAAAGACATAGAAACAGCCCAAATGCCCAAAAATGGATGACTGGATTAAAAAGACATGGTACATATACACAATGGAATATTACTCAGCAACCAAAAAAAAGAAACACATGTCTTTTGCAGCAACATGGATGGAGCTGGAAAAGATCATGCTTAGTGAAATAAACCAGGAAGAAAAGGAAAAATACAGGATGGTTTCTCTCATAGCAGGAATATAACACAATAGGCGAGAAAATAATAATGATGAACAGCTATATACCAGAGACATTTTGTGGGGGTGGAGTGGGGAATGGGATCAAAAACAGTAGGGAAATGCACTGGATTATGGTGATGGCACATGGATGATTTGGTGATGGGAAACACAAGGGGATTGCAACTGAGATGGAAAAATGCACAAAAATATGTAAAAATAGGCCCTCCCTGGTGGCGCAGCGGGTTAAAGCACAGCACTGAGAATCTAAAGCCGCTTCCCCATGAGTTCGATTCCCGCCTGCCCTGGAGGTGACCACATGGTGTGGCAGACCTCTCCTGACCCACCCGCTGCTCCCCTCAGCAGTGTGCTTTGTCGATCTGCCTGTTCTGCTCCCCTCCCCACTCTGTCTCTGGTGAAGCTTCTCACCACCCCTGAGCCTCTGGCCTGTACCCCAATTCTGTATGCACAAATAAATGTTAAAAAGAAAAAAAAATGTAAAAATAAACTATTATAAATTTTTTAAAAATATATTAATTTCACATAAAAAAGTACATGCCTTAAAAATAACAAAGCCAGTTCAGATCTATTACCTATTTAATTCCTATAACTCTATGACGTAAATTATCAGTTACTAAATTATTGAAGAAGAAACAAGCTAAACAAGTTTGTAGAACCAGTAAAGTGACAGACCAAGAAGTCAACTCTACTGAGCTCCTGAACTCAAAAATAAAATTTTGTGTTCTACTCCACAAAGATAGGTTCATGTCCTCAACTAGCCCCCAATTTCCTGGAACATTAAGATCATGTAATAATAATTCTTTTGATAAAAGTCTCTCCTTATCGCCTCCCAAATGTCCTCATTTATCAACAAGAGAGTAAATCTATATGGATTCCACAGTATAGCAAACTCATTAAAGATAATACACTGCCAGACACTGTGCTGCAATAAGCAAAGAAATTACTCAGCAGTAATTACATGGAGAAAGATTTGGCAATAATTAGCCTTATGGATTCCCCTAACATTCCCAAAGAATCACTTTGCTCTTAGCTGTACAATCACCAAGCCCAAAAACAGTGAAAACTATTTCTAAAAGCTTCAACTTCCACCGGAGATTCTAGTCCATGTTCTTTGAAGCATTAGGTAGTCTAACCACCTAATCTAAGAGGGAAGTCAGAAGTTTCTGCCACTCTAAGACAAACTCGTGGAACTTTCAAAGAAATATCCAGTTAAAGAGTATCATCTTCTGGAATTTATCAATTTCCAGGATCTACATGTAGGACCATGGAGTCCCCAAGTTCAGAGCCAGGGTCCTCCATAACAGTGCCCTAAACCTCATCTTGGGGTCATTTTTAATGGTGTTTTTGTTGTTATTCTTTCACATAAAGAAGCAGTGCCCAAAAGAAAAACAGGTGAATTTTGATCTCCCAAGTGATGAGTTTGCTAACACCATGTTCAACATCCTAACAACTAAGAGACTAAAACATAAAAACAATGGAAATTTTTCTATTAGTTCCAATATCACACAAGTTTCTCTTGTTAATGTTATTTTTCAGTTAAAGACTATGTTATCAAGAGATAACATAGGAAAATTATTTTATTATGCCAAGCATTAAAACTACTACCAACAAGTTCCCAAAGGGAAAGCATCACAGTGCAAAGAATGGAGGCCTTTTTCCCACCCAACTTACTTAGAGCCATTCTGAACAGGTCCCAGTGTACCACGAACCAGACTTCCTGAGCAGAACACTATTGGGGGATGGGGGTAAGAGGTGGTGGGGTGCTGAACAGTCAAGTGAGGCTATATAAAACACAAACACTTGGGCTTGGGGGGGTGGGGGGAGGAGGCACTTGCTTTTTCAGTTTTAATTTGCATCCAAGAACCTGAACTTCCTCTACATGGAAGAAGACATATAGAGGCAAGACACGTAGACACTTGGGAAAAACACAGTGAGTGAGGAACATATGGAGAGACTGGTCCTAGTCTTTGGTAGACACAATGGCAGTCATCATCTTAATTTGTACTTTCATATGCATTTTCTTTTCCTTCTTTTGTCCCAGCTGTCTCGGGCCTGGATTATCCCTTTCTTGCTGTTCCCCACTAAGGTTCCCCACTTGGACTTGGAGCATAGGCTTTCGGGCTTCAGGGATCCCACTTCAGGTCAACCTTATTTAGCAGGGCATTTGCCCACAATGTGATGGATAATTTAGGGACCATTACTGGGTAACTGGTACTAGGAATATTCTCTCTTCTCTTCCCTCTTCCAATTCTACTAAAGATCTTTCACATGAAATGTTTGCTTCCTTTATGTGCATAGATAGCCAAACCCTTTAGAGTATGCACTCCTTAAGAGGAGTTTGCAGGGAAGGGGTTCCCTGAGATCCCCTTGTTCATGCACTGGTAATATGGTCATACATCTCCTAACACAGGATAAGCAGAGCCCAAGACAGTCAAAGAACTCCATGTCCCAGCCTCATTAACTGACTAGGTAGAAGCTTAACCAACCCAAACAAGCAAATAAAGAGACCCCCAGGTAATTCTGTTGGACATGGACAAAGTCCAGTATTTGGGGTCACTAACAGTTAAAGGATAATATGAGCTCCACTGGTCACATACCAATGGAAAAATGTTCATGTAGAAAAAGCTCCTAAAGAGAATGAAGCCAACCATGGATGCACAGTTGAGAGAAGAGAGGAAAACCTTGTAACATCCTTTGAGCCTCTGAAGCAGCCTGGCCTAACCTCAGCTTATCTAGGTATGAGTGAACAAATTCCATTTTAATCAAAACTATTCTGCTTCCTACAACCAAAAGAATCCAGAACAGCATACTAGTCCAAATGAATAGGGTGCCAACTGGTACACACACACGTACGTGCTCCCAAATGAGCATGGAAAAGAATGACTGACAAAGTCAAATCTACTTCGAAAGCCCTCTGGAACCAACTGACTTATAACTCCAGCTAGCTTGGTAACCGGTCACACTCCTCTTAAAGAGTTTTTGAGCAATGGATACTGTTATCCACCCAAGCTCCATTTCTGACCTACTTATCTGCTATTTCCAGACTAGATATTAAACACCGCTATCAATTTTATTCAATTAAAAACTCAAAGTTTTTATTCTCTCAAGAGTATCTTGTTGGTATTTAGCAAAAAGATTGGCTAACAAATAGGAAATCAACCTATGTAGTCTATTTCAAGTACACCAAAGAATAAAGCTGAATAAGTAAACAACTACTGCACTAATCCCTGATCCTTACATTAATTCAACACAATACATTTAATAATGGTAGGCTCTGCAAGGCACACACAACTTTACAAACACACATATACATATATATACATAACTTTCAGTATGTGTGTGTGTGTGTGCATATATATATATTTATATATATATATATCCCAAATTTTAGAGTGCAAAGTTACACCTAACATACAGCCCTGGACCTTAATTTTTAATCCCTTTACATAAGACTTCTCACCCTGCAGGATCTGGACCACCCCACCATCCTTCCATCAACCACCCTAAGGTCTCTAGGGAAATCCAAAGGGCAAAAAGTGAAACCTCCAGGAAGAGGAATAGGATCAGTACACCTTTTTAATATTTTCCCTAGCTCTCCTACTGCCTCTTAATACTTCCATTCTTACTATGTTGCTCCTATACCACCAAAATCCCCCAACCAGCAATGACATCCACTCAGAGCCTTATATTCTGTAGTTACTCCTCTACCATAGGCCTGACAGACCCATCAAAAAAAAAAAAAAATTCCTTTCCCAGACTGGACTTGGTTAGGGGTAGATTGAATGGAAGAGCACAAGGTAATTTCACCAGGTGGAGCACCACCATTATTTTCTCAAAGGTATTTGAATCAAAAGATTTGCATTATAAAAAAAAAATGCTCTAATTTAGAGCTGATGAAAGAGATTTGAGGGCTCACTACAGGACTATTTCCAGGCCAGCTGCCAGGCTAGCCCCCACTGGGGCAGTGTTCACAAACTGGAATAAGGCTGATGAGAGTGGATGAAGGTGGTCAGTGGGTTTACTAACTAAATCCATTTATGTACACTACTTTTCTACCATAGACTCCTCAAACTTCTCTCAATACAGCTGTCTTCTCACAGCAAGGAAATTTAAACATAAGAAAGTAGAATTCACCCTCAAGAGGTGAACCATTCTCCTGACCTTCACTAAAGGACAGTCCTGAAACTATCACTCACCACCAATATGATACAGTGTTGGGGGACATGTATGACTCCCAAATTCTGTTTTACTCATGTCACATTCTTCTAAGAACATTGTGACAAAGAGCCCCAGACAACGAGATCCCAACAGATCACTTGCACAGCCAGGTACACTGAGAAGCCCTGATAATTTCTCTTTAAAGCTGAAAATGGAGTTTCAAGTTCAGATTTTAATAAATTCAACTTCTGAGACAGCATAGTTAAGATTCACTCTATTACCCATGTCACCTATAGAGAACTTTAGAAAGTATCTGCTTTGACAAATGCTGGGAAGGTCATGAGAAAAAGGGAGCCCTCTTACACTGCTGATGGGAATGTAAGCTGATTCAGCCACTATGAAACGCTGTATGGAGCTTCCTCAGAACACTAGAAATGGATCTGCCAGATGACCCAGCTATTCCAATACTAGGAATTTACCCAAAATTACATAAAAACACTAATTCGAAAAGAAACCTGCACTCCTGTGTTTGTTGCAGCACTACTTAACAATAGCTACATCAGATATGGCTACAACCCAAATGACCCCAAACAAATGAGTGGATTAAGATGTGGTATGTGTTAATATACACACTACTATACTCAGCAATCAAAAAAAGATAAACTCATGGGTGGAGCTGGAAGGGTTGATGCTAAGTGAAATAATTTAGAAGGAAAAAGATAAGTATCAGATGGTTTCACTTACATGAGAAATACAGACCCATACAGAAAATATAGGTCAAAGACAATGAGACACCCATAAGGGGGCAGGAGGTGCCAAGAGAATAAATATAGTGATGGACTATGGGTGCTTCAGTGGTCAGAGAACTGGTCACCACCCCAGAGTGGAGAAATCATATTATCCAAAAATTAAGAGGGGAAGGGAAGAGTCTGTAGGAAGCAGAGAAATATATATATTCTTTGAAAAGAGATTTTATTTTGGAAAACTAGACCTGGAGTGTATGGTTATTTATTTTTCTTTCATGTTTTATAACTGCCTCTAGTCACTTAACTCCATTACTATGAATTAAAGAAATAACAATATTAAAAAATGCAATTTGTAGACAAACGGGTGAAAAAGAAAACTAGAAAAGGAACATACACAATTCACCAAGTTATGCTTCAGACCATAAATTCCCTTAAAAGTTCCCTGAAACCAAGCAAAAAAGATCTAAAATAACTCCTACTTTGACAATGCCTCACAATTATGGTCTGAAACTGTCCCCGAATTTTCTAAAGCGAGACTTATAATCAATCATCTTTTAATTAATACCTTCTTTCATTCTAATAGAAGAAAAGTATTTTACTTTCCACCTTCTTCCTTTCAAACTCTGCCTATCTAATACCTCAATCTCTAAACTGGTCCCTAAAAAGAAAATATTCCTTCCAACCGCTCCACATATATACCTTTCACCCATTCTCATCCTTTCAGCCTTTACTCTCTAGTGTAATGAAGGAAGAGACAGCTTCCACCAGGTACTTAAGCAGTCTCTTTACACCTCAGTCTGCATCATTACTTTTCTTAACTCCCAGTAATCTGGTTTGTCTCAACTCTATGAAACTGCAAAGCAGATAGGGTCCCTGACTTCCAGTAGCCACATACCAAATGACCAACTGACCGGCTCTTTTTCTTAACTAAACCTAACATTTTCAGCTTCTGCTGGCTCTGTGCCCTCCACTGTCCAGAGACGTTCAAGTCTCTGGTTTGACTCTATAGTTGCCTCCCTACATCCTAAGTCTCCTTCATGCTCTGTCGCAGAAATGGCACCAGAAACCCATCTTAGACTGCACTTTTCTCCCAAACTCTTATCTATGAATCTTCAGCCACCAGTAAACATTAAGCCGTGGACTCTACTTCATCAGCCCTTCGGATTTACCTCATGTGTCTCAAAACAGATGCGCCAAAGCTTCACGGGATTCCCACTCTATTCCACCTCCACAGGCAGCACTCTAGTCTGCTCATTTTTCCATATTAATATTTCAGCACCTATCCCCACTATAGCTGCAGGTTTGTATCTTCCCTGGAATTCAAAAGTGCCTGCTGTACCCCAAAGAGATAAAAAACTTCATTACTTGGACTAGCACTGACTCTCAACTGAAAGTAGTGTGGGAAAGAAAAGAATGGAAGAAGGAAGAAGCTTGACAAATGCCAGGGTCCCACCTCATCTGCCACAAATACCTGCATTTCATCCCAGCTATCAAACCTTCCTTTATGTAAATTTCAGTTCCCTTTCAACAAATCGATTTAAATGAAGTCCTTTACTTCTAGGTCTGAAGGAAATTAACCCAACACTTCAATGCAGAGATAGCAAACCTTTACTGTTAAACACTTTCTAACCAGTTTCCATGTGTCAACTTCGGCAAAATATCCGAAATAACCTACGTAAAACACCTTTTGCTGAAAATCTACTTTCTGAAAGGAAAACAAGTTAAGGTTTGATCAATAAGGCAGCTAACAAGCAACGTATGCCACAATGTCCTTTGCAAAGAGTTGTCCGTTTTCCTCAGTCTCAACCAGGGCCAGACTGGGAGACCTCAACAGCTTGATTCATCTAGTTTCCCAGAAATCAGCATCAGAGAAGCTGCAGAGTTGAAGAAGACCTGCTTCCACACAGTAATCAAATGACGAAGTTGTCTGAGTGGCTGTCTGACACTTGACTTTCTCATTTAAAAGCGAAAAACTTAAGTAGCCCCTGCCAAGGATTTGGCACAGGGGAAAAAGTTGGGGTTCTTGCACTGAGACGTATCACCCAGCCCATCGGGTCGAACACAACTCCCGCCTGCGGAACCAAGCCGAGGGGACCACAGGAGACCCACCAGCCCAGACGGGCTGGGGGTGCCCGGCCGGGTAGACCGGCCCCCACGCAAATTTAGCCCTTAGTCCCGGGATGGGTTTCCAGGTGGAAACCTACTAATGAGGAGATCTTAACTAACAAGCGATGGGGAAGGTTCCAGGAAGTCCAGGGGTCCAGGGGCCTCCGCGCCTGGGGGGAGGCGGGAGCTCGGCCGGCAGTCGCAAGGCAACCCGCCTGGCCCGCCACGGCCTGCGGGACGCGAGCGGGCGGGCCCTGCCCCACGCACCACCCCGGCCGCCTTACCGTGGCTCTGCAGGATCTCGTGCTTGAGGCCGCCCGTGTAGTCGATGAGCTCCTCCAGGCCGCGCTCGCACAGCTGCCCGTAGCCCGAGAACTTGTGCAGCACCTTCTCTAGCTCGCGCTCCACAGTCACGCACTGATCCATCCCGGAGGTGGCGGCGCTCGGCTCCCTGGCGCCCGGGTGTCCGCAGCCGTTCGGCCCGGGCCCGGCCGAGGCCGCGTCCTGCTCCTCGTCCCCCAGGCGGACGGCGAGGGCGGCTGAAGTGGCGAGGCTGCGGGCACGTTAGCCGCGGTGCCAAGGGTGCCCCGCGCAGCCCGTGCCCACCTGCCCCATGGCGCCCCGACCCCGGCGCGTCGCCGCCGCGCCCGCCCGCTGGTCCCCCCCACCCCCGGCCCCACTTCCCTGAGTCCCGCCGACCGCGTTCGGATGCCCGCGGCGGCGCCGCCGATTGTTTTTGTTTTCACGGGAACCGACCGATGACCTGGTTCTCCCGGGCGGCACCAAGCGCCGCCGACTCAAGGGGGGAGCAGCCACCCAGCTCCCGAAGGAGGCTCTGCGCGGGCCGTACCAATCGCACCCTTGAGGGGGAGGAGGCCGACCCGCGCGGGCGGAGCGACGCGGCGGGCGTCCGCAGGCGCCGCGGCTGTGAAGATGCGGGCCGCACCACGCAGAGGGCGTACGCGGGGAAGGGCGGGGCGGAGCAAGGGCCTCATTGGTCCGGGCGGCTAAGTACGGAACTTGGGAGACCGCCCCAGCGCTCCGAGAGCGCCACAAATGCGCGCTCGGTAAACAAGAGGGTGGACACCGACCGGAACCACTCCGCCCACAACCGCGGAGAACGAGCCAATGGGCGCCGCGAACTCGCACGGAGCCCGCGTCCTCCAATCCCCGGCCGCGGCGTACGTCGGCAGCCAGTCCGGACCTAGGGGCCAAACCAATCGTCTCGCTGTTGGAAGGGGTGGCTCGGAGCGCGCTCCGGGAGGCGCGTCGTTTCGGGAAAGCCTCGGGGGGAAACGGGAGGGACGGAAAATGGGCGATTGTCCGCGGGCCTTCGCCCTGGGGGTGGATTATTTCGGCCCCCGCCAGTGCCGGCGTCCTGTCGTTCCGAGGTTGTGGGAGACGGGCTTGCCGCTCGGGGTGAACGACGGAGCCAGTCTAGCGGGCGGGTGGGCGGGGGCGACGGCTGGGACGACTGTTGGGGCGGAGGAGGGGAGCTGCTTGCGGGAAGAGCGTGCACTGCGGTCTTGCTGTCGTGACGCTGGCGACGCCGCGGCCGCGACCCGCGCCCCTCGGCCTGAAGCGGCCCCTTGCCGGTGGCCTCACCCCTGCGCCATGTGCGGGCCGTCCACACGGGTGAAAGGACGCGAGTCGATGAGTTGGGCAACCTGGCCCGGCTTCTCAGTGCCTCGTTCCACTGAATCGGGTGAAACTACGTCCTTGGCTTTCCGTGGCGCCTCCAAAATTTGAACAGTACCCCTTAGCTGGCCAAACTTAAGATGCACCAACCTCGCACACTCTCAAGGAAGCGAGCAACCTCTTGTGTCAGGCTCAGCGTTTGCCTTTTCCTTGACCTGGAATACTCCATCTAATTCCAGAGTTCTCAGCTCATTTGTCTTCTCTGGAATACTCCATCTAATTCCAAAGTTCTCAGCTCATTTGTCTTCTCAGGGACACCCCCTGCCCTTCCTAAGGTGGTCTAGGGCTTTCCGGTTTCCCTCCATTGCTAACCCACATGCATTACAGCTATTACATCATCACCTATATTGTTTTTACACCACTTGCAAGAATTGACATCATTTGATTCGTGTATTCGTTTGCTTTTCTGTTTGTACCTCTTCAACTCCTGTCTTTTCCTGTGCCTAGACTAGTATCAATGTAGTAAGCGATTTTTTTTTAAGAAGGTGAAACCTTTTTGAGCTGCAGATTATTTTTTATGATTTGGAAATAACTGAAATTGATACGATTTCATTAGGTTGTTGGGAAAATTAAGTGGCATAGTATGTGAAACACTCATAATAAGCATTTGATAAATGAGGGTAGTGGTTGATACGATTCTCATTTCTAGGAGTGAATCAGAGATGGCAGCTTAAAGTCATGGAATCATGACATGTTAATCTGGCCCCCTTTTATTCATTTCTTGGAGAGTCTCCAAGGAAGCCTCAATTGTTGCTGTTACATATCTCTCCATCTAAAACATTTCCCTTTTCCCCTCTTTCCTGGCAGGTGGCCATGATTCTTGTTTCACTGAGAAGATAAAAGAACACCTAGCTCCAGCACCCTCTGCCACTCTTTCAAAGTATTTCTACCAGTACCATCCATTTTGTGAACTGTTGTCCAATGGCCAAAGACACAGGGGTGTCTACCTTCCTAAGCCAGGACTCAGGTGTGAGTTTGTCTCATCTTCCCCCATCTTCCTTTTCCTTTGCACTAGGTTCTTTTTCTCTGTCTAGTCTGAATGAGTCTGGGAATGTGGAGGGAAACTCTTTTAACCCCTCAAGCTCTTTCCCTGTTCTCACTCCTTTTACTGCCAAACTGGCCAGATAAATCCTCTACACTTGTTTCTCCCTTTCCCCCAAGTAGGTCCTTGATATACTCAGTCACCCTTTGTTGTATTGCGCAACCCCACACTAATAAAGAGAGGGGAGTCATGGAGCAGGCTACATAATGCAGGCTGGCTGCTCAAGAACAAGATCCTGGTCTTTTTATTGGTGAACCAGTCAAACAGCATTAATCACACGAGGAAGCAGGAAAAGAGGAGTAGAAGAAACAGGGGAAGGGTGGAACTGTATATCTTACCTGCTAATAGCTTGGTATCAAGCCCTGATTCCCCAATAAGACATTCCACCCATCAGCTTTTGAGGTCCTTCTTCATACATTAGTCAGTGCCCCACCCCCACCCCCACCCTCAGGCCTTGTTCCCGGTCATACCTCATGATGTATAAGTTAGGAGTAATTTTATGCATCCGTCATCAGCTCCCCACCCCCATGTTCCTGGTCATACTTCTTGATGCACACCCTTCCCAGAGTTATGTAGCTTTATGCTCTTAATTGGTGTGAAAGGTGCTTCATAGGGTTGGGCTCCTATGACCATGCAGTTCTGACCTTGCTTTAGGAATACAAAACAAGGTAATAAAATGGAAGCTGGATAGGCCACTTAGGGTTAGCAAACCACAACCCTTTTCTTAGTCTTTTTTCCTTGATCTCATTGCAGCAAATGGAAATTCTGGTTCTCCTTCACCTTTCATATTCTCCCTTGAATCCTAGTATAGTTGTCATCCTTTCTTCCCTGGCTGGCTCTTCTTTCTCATTTAGCTCTCTATGAGTGGGCATTTGCTCCAAGTTTTGTCCTTGGCCTTTTCGCTTCCTTTTTCTGTCCTGGGAGAATATATACAAATTCTCCTCTCCAGCCCTGATTTACCTCATAAATGCTGGCTTCACATTTTCCCCAGCCAGTAAGATATCATCTAGAGGACTTGTTACCTACAGTCAACGTGGCACAAATAGCCACATTTCCTTTCCAAAATTAACTTTTCTCCTCTTGAATCCTCAGCCTTTATCAACATTGTCTTAACTCAGGTCCCTGTACCATCTCTCCATCCCCATCTTTAATTTGCCTGCAGGATTCTTGAAAATCTTTAACTGTTCTCATTGCCAACTATCTTCATTCTTCTCAAAATCTCTTTTCTAAGTCATCAGCCTTCATGGGTCCCAGAATTGTTGGTGCTCCCAGGATTTTGTCCTCATCGGAATCCCTGGTGATACAGTCTCACTACCTTTTTCATTCCCCCTCTGTATATAGTCAGACATCAACTACTACTGATGCTAATGTCCTAATGTCACGAAAGAGACCTTTTAACGTGTACATCTCTCACCCTCATCACTACCTTTTATGCGTTTCCAATATTAAAATTGCTGCTTTTACCTGCCCTTGATCTCTTACCCTTCCAGCACCACAAATGAAACTCACCACAAATGGATCTCCATTCCCTTAAAAATGTTATAGTAAGGGGGATCCGGCAAGATGGCGGCAGAGTGAAGATGCCAAAATCACTTCGTCCAAGCTCAGACAGGAATATAATACTAAAAATGTTATTGTAATTGAAAAAGATAAGCTATATGAACAACTCAACATAATGCCTAACACACGGTAAGAGTTACTGTTATTACTCATGAGAAGTAATCAATGATTCCCCCATTACCTACCTTCAAACCCTAATTCTCAGTCATGTGATTTGTCTGGTGTAGCTAAGATTCCCATCACAACCCCCATCTGGAAGCTGGACACTTTCACATACCCCTAACCACACACTCCACACTTTTATTATAACAACAGCACAATTCACAATTCACCGTGCTTTTCCCTGAAATCATTTCTTTGAATGCATTTCTTTATTCTTAGCTTTAGATACTTCCTTTTCTTGAAGAAGTATACCATGTTCTACTTTTACTATTGATATCTTCCAGAAATTGGCCTGTACTCTTCAATATGGTAGTATGAACTATATGTGTGTATACCTATTTAAATTAAATAAAAATTTAAATACAGTTCCTCAGCTGTACTAACTGCATTTCAAGTACTCAGTAGCCATGTTTGTCTAGTAGCAACTGTTAATCAGCAAAGAACAAAAATTTCCACTGCTATTCGAAGTTCTATTGAACAGTGCCAATCTAGACCACGACCACAGTTAAGTTGCCAATCCTTTAAAAGCTGTAGGACTTCTCTGTGAAAGTCATTTAAAGCCTAAGGGCATACTGCCCCCATGTTTTCATTAACTTTTGCAATATGTACCTGATTTACCCAACTAGATTATTTGTTACCAGATCAGGGCTGACTTTCCTTTTTCTCTCTCATGATTTTATCAGCACAGAAAAAGTGCTCTTGGTATTTTTTTCTTTAAAGGAAAAGGACTAAACAAATAATATATCTTAGATTTGATCAAAGAGAGAAACATAACTTGTAAGAAAAAAGGCTTTTATGTTCTTTCTTTATATTGGCCCTTTAAGTCTAACCCTTGATTTCTAAGAAAAGAGTTTCTAAGAGCAAAGGGAAAAAATTCACTTTTTAAACAACTGCAACTTATGTTTCTAATAGTGCATTTTTACCTTCACAAAAGAGAATTCAGAGACAAACACAAACCGAAAACCCTACACCAGCATCAAATGAACTGTTGCACCTACTTTTCTTTTCACTCTGGAGAACCTTTCATTCCTGATCACCCTGGACTTTGCTCTGGTCCTCCCCTTCACTCTGATTTTCTGTAACATTTAAGTAAATATTAATCAAAAAGAGGAAAAAACCTTTTAATAGTCTGACCAAAATACAGAGTCATTATAAGAAAATTAGAAAGTACAATCATCCAATGAAATGCAAAGACCCAGGGGGAAAAAAAGATGTTTTAACATTGGGGATGAATTTCCAGAGTTCTTCCAGTGTGTTCATACACACACACATACACACACACACACACGTGCACTTTTGTAAGAGGTAGTTCTCACTATATGTAACTTTTAAAAATTTCTGCTTTGTCCATGTAACATTTCTCTAATAAATTTGAAATGTTTAGTGGGTTACTACTCATGGCTATAGTTTAGCACTCACTCTTAATCAATATATTTCATATATATTCTTTTTCATTTTTATTTATTCTTAAGACCCTGAAATTAGCCTGAGGTGAGATAGAAAAAATCAAGTTTTCCTTTTTCAAATTTGAAAAACTAAAGAACTGCCTTTAGTACTATTGTACAAATCCACCCTCAGCTAAGGATTAGAAAGACTTTTTAACTATAAAAGACTTTGTGGTAGTGACTATTACACTGATAACCAACGAAAAGTTAGAGTTAAGTGACAAAATTGTTATTATAAGGTCTGAATTGTTCAAAATAACCATTTCATCTTGTTAAATATCAATTTTCATCATTTTTAAAAAAGATTTATTTATTTGTACATACAGAACTGGGGTACAGTCCAGAGGCTCAGGGGTGGTGAGAGCCTTCACCAGAGACAGAGTGGGGAGCAGAACAGGAAGATCCACAAAGTACACTGCTGAGGGGAGCAGCGGGCGGGTCAGGAGAGGTCTGCCACGCCATATGGGTCACCTCTGGGGCAGGCAGGAATCGAACTCATGCAGAAGTGGCTTTTAGCTTCTTAGTGTGGTGCTTTAACCTGCTATGCCACCAGGGAGGGCCAATTTTCATCATTTTTAAGTAAAAAAAAATCTACACAAGGTATGTCTCCATGCTATTTGCTCAGCAGCACAAATACTAGAAATTTCTACTAAGTTCAGTTTAAGAAATGAGTAAAAACATAACTACTAGCAAAAAAAAATAATAATCCAAATGTTTTTTGTTTTTTTTTTCTTATCTCCTGTGTGGTTAAGTGTCTGTTTGCTGTCTGGCTGGATGATAGTGCCTGCCATTATGACCTACCATTAGAGATTAGATAGCAGTGTTAACAATAATGCCTTTGCTTCAGTATCCACCACTTCCTTCTTGTAACCTTCCTTCAAGTAGCTTCCCCACTTTAAGAGGTTATGATATTTTTCTGGGTAATAATTATTTACTATGTATACAAGAGCTGGGTTGTAAGCCAGAGGTGGGACTGGAGAAACAGCAGCGGGGTGGTAAGAGGATTCACCAGAGACAGAACAGAGTGGGGAGCAGAACAGGAGGCGTGACGAAATACTTCTGAGGGGAGCAGCTGGAGAGACAGGAGAGGTCTGTTGAGCCCTGGCTAGGGATAGAATTCATGCAGCATTTGGCTGCAGAGAGCTTTCATGTGCTCAAACGTAACCTTTCGCAGCACGGGGGAGGCCTGATAGGGCACTTCTAATCTGGTTGGTAGCTCTGTAGAGCTCTCCCAACATGGGAAGCAGGCACTGAGCATCCTAGTCTACGGTACCCCGCTGATAGGATATTTTTATCTTTTGGGCTTGTTCCCTCGGGTTTTATTTACCCAAATATTTTGCTTTCCGGAATCTGGACTGCCTTTTATACATTGTTTTCTATTCACTCTTTTGTGTACTTTACACAGGTATTACAGGAAAGGTGTTAGTATAATCATGAAATAATTCAGTCAGCTTTTCTCAGCCCCAGTTTCCTTATCGATCTATAAAATGAGAATAGATGACCTTTAAGTTCTTTCTGGAACTAAAATTACAGAGATGTCCTTGTTTATTTAGCATGGTGTAAGGTGTTATACAACCAAACAGGAATGGACAGATGCACCCTTCCTGCTTTTGAAAACTCTGAGTCTGAGTCATTAGTTTCTCATTATGGAAATGCAGTGGGTTTGTTTTCTTTGGAGAGAGAGGGGGGCTTTATCCCTAATTATAATCATTACTATCACTTAGTGAGGGCTTGCAATATGTCAATCACTTTGCTTTAAGTGTATGATTATCCAAAGCAGCCTTTGAAGTAAACATTATGAGCTCCCTTTTACAAATGAAGAAACTGAGACATCAAAAGTTTAAATAATTTCTCTGAGATTGCACAACTAATATAATGGTGAAGCTGGAATTTGAATTCGAATCTGACTCCAAAACCCATAAGCCACTGTACTCCAAAAGGCAAAATACACCCTGTTCTTACAGATAAGATGTTAAAATAAGATATCAAATAAAACACCCTAGGATAGGGTGGTTTGTAATAGGAATCCTGTGCTAAAGTTCACAGCAATCATTACACTTCTACTTCCCAGCTTTTCAAACTTAGTCAAGGCCTTAACCAAACAAACTTAATTTTTTTTATTATTTATGCATATAGAACTGGGATACAGGCCAGAAGTTCAGTGGAGGTGAGAGGATTCCCCATAGACAGAGTGGGAAGCAGAACAGGCAGGCTGACAAAGTACACTGCTGAGGAGAGCAGTGGGGAAGACAGGAGAGGTCTGCTGTGCCATGTGGGTCACTTCCCTGGCCAGGGATTGAGCTTGTGCCACAGTTGTGGTGGCTAGCTTTGTAGTGCTGTGCTTTAACCTGGTGAGCCACAAGGGAGGATCCCAAAGTTGGTTGTTTTTTTTTTTAATGTCTGCTCTACCTACCTTGCAATATTGTTGAGCATAATAAACATATATTCATAAAGTAACATGAAAATATTTCATGTCATAAATATATACATATTTTTATGTAATCCAGAAGCTGTGAAGTTCTATGGAAGTGCGAGATGCTGTTACTTCCTCTGATGCATTTGATTTATCTGTTTATGTATTATACTATAGATCTGTGTGCAGGAAGTGTATAGGTTGTAAATTGCTAAATTACAAGATTCATGGCTTTTCATAACCAGGTGAGATTCCAGTGAGTAAACTAAGCAAATGCTTAACAAGGTTTTGAGAAGCTTTCCAGTTTGGCTAATAGGAAGTAATCCTGTCCCCTAAAAATCTCTAGACATAGTAACAAAAAACAAGCAGATGAATATTTTGAAAGATGTCAAATAGGACAGCACAGGAATGAAGCAATGCTAAATTCCCTGCATTTCCTGATTTCCTCTCAAATCTGGGCACTGAAAAATGGCACTACAAACTGGCACACACAATAAAAATCTCCAAGAAATGTCTTGTTTCTCTCGCCAAAGAATGGGAAAGAATGTAGTATAATAATAGAAAATCTTTTCAGCAGTATCTGTTGGGAGTAGTCCAACCCACCACAGGAAACTTATATCTACATGTCCCCCCCAACCCCCCAACCCCGCAACATGGTTTGAGCAGAACTGAACAGGAAGTTAACTTTTTTATATATAATAGTTTATTTTACTATTTTATATAATAGTTTAGTTTATATAATATAACAGTTTATTTTGTACATTTTTTTTTCATCTCAATGGTAATCCCATTGTGTTTCCCATCACCAAGTCACCCAGTGCCATCACCGTAGTCCAGTGCACTTCCCTCCCCCGACCATTTTTGATCCCATTCCCCACTCCACCCCCATAAAATGTCTCTGGGATGTGGCTGTTCATTATTCTTGTTATTTTCTTGCCTGGTTCATTATACTCCTGCTATGAGCGAAACCATCCTGTGTTTTTCCTTTTCTTTCTGGCTTATCTCACTAAGCATGATCTTTTCCAGCTCCATCCAAGTTGCTGCAAAAGACATGTGTTTCTTTTTTTTGGTTGCTGAGTAATATTCCATTGTGTATATGTACCACATCTTTTTAATCCAGTCATCTACTTTTGGGCATTTGGGCTGCATACATGTTTTTTCAATTGTAAATAAAGCAGCAATAAACATGGGGGTGCAGGTGTCTTTTTGAATCAGTGTTTTTGTGTCTTTTGGGTAGATACCTAGGAGTGGGATTGCTGGGTCGTAGGGAAGCAGTTTGAGGAACCTCCAAACAGTTTTCCATAATGGTTGTACTAGTTTGCATTCCCACCAGCAGTGCAGGAGAGTTCCTTTTTCTCCACATCCTTGCCAACGTTTGTTGTTGCTAGTTGTTTAAATATATGCCATTCTCAACTGTCTGGAGGTTCCTCAAACTGCTAAACATGGAGCTTCCCTATGACCCAGCAATCCCACTCCTAGGTATCTATCCAAAAGACACAAAAACACTGATTGAAAAAGATACTTGTACCCCCATGTTTATTGCTGCTTTATTTACAATTGGAAAAACATGGAAGCAGCCCAAATGCCCAAAAGTAGATGACTGGGTTAGAAAGATGTGGTACATATATACAATGGAATATTACTCAGCAATCAAAAAAGAGAAACACATGTCTTTTGCAGCAACTTGGATGGAGCTGGAAAAAATCATACTTAGTGAGATAAGCCAGAAAGAGAAAGAAAAATACCGGATGGTTTCACTCATAGCAGGAGTATAATGGACCAGGCGAGAAAATAACAAAAATAATGAACAACCATATACCAGAGACATTCTTTGGGGGCAGAGTGGGGAATGGGATCAAAAACAGGGGGGGGGTGGAAGGGAGGGAAATGCACAGGACTATGGTGGAGGCACAGGGGTGATTTGGTCATGGGAAACCCGCGGGGATTACAATCGAGATGGAAAAAAAAAACGTGCAAAATGATGTAAAAATAAACTTTGTAATAAAAAAAAAGAAGGAAAAAAAAAAAGATGTGCCATTCTCACTGGAGTGAGGTGGTTTTAATTTGCATCTCCCTTATGACAACTGATATTGAACATTTTTTTCAGATGCTTGTTGGCCAAGAAGTTAACTTTTTAGTCAATTTATTTAATCTTTGAATCTAGGATGCTGCAATATAGTATTAGCAGGATTGAGCAGGGGACCGAACTCACATCTGCCTGACAAAAGCGAATGGTGGTCCATTTCCCTGGGAAGGTAATAAGAACATTGAACTGAGCTTATACCCCCACACTGAGTAGCAAGACAGTGGGAATTGGTACCCTCATTTTCACTGGAAAAAGAGCTAAACTTCCCCCTATCCATTTGCTTCAAGGCAATGGAAGACAGTGCTCCACTTGTACCAAGTTGTGGTTAGCAGGGCTCAGAAGCTAACTTTATAGACCTAGCAGCCCATGATGCTAAATCTCAACAGTGGAATTGCTAGCTAAAAAAAATTAATGGGAACGGGCCCTCTCTGGTGGTGCAGTGGGTTAAAGTGCAGCAGTAAAAAGCTAAAGACACTTCAGTATGAGTTCGATCCCCACCCTGGAGGTGACCCACATGGCACGGCAGACCTCTCCTGAACTGCCTGCTGCTCCCCTCAGCAGTGTACTTCATTAGTCGGCCTGTTCTGCTTCCCACTCTGTCTCTGGTGAATTCTCTCACCACCCCTGCACCTCTGGCCTGTACCCCAGTTCTATAAGCATAAATAAATAAATAAATCGTAAAAATAAATAAATAAATAGGACTAAGAGTCTTACAGCATACTATCCAAACATCCAGGACACAATTTAAAATACATATTTATTAATCCAAGAATAAAGAAAATCACAACACAGATGAGAAAAGTCAATCAATACATGCCAACAGTGAGATGAATCAAATTCAAAATTATCTGATAATTAAAACAAGCATCATAAAAATTCTTTATCAATCATTTATAAATTTTCTTTAGCAAATTTAAGATAATACTCCAACAAGAAAAATAGAGCTTATAACAAGAACTAAATGAAAGTTATAGAACTGACAAATGTATTTGTCAGTGTGGGCTCATTAATAGAGTGAAGTAAAAGTAAAAACAGTGAACTTGAAGAACAGACCAATATAACTTACCCAATCTGAATAACAAGTTTTTCTAAGTTTTAAAATTAAAGAATTGTCAATCAATGTCAATCAAAATATGAAAGGAGATAATACTTCCCATTTCATTTTATGAAGTTTGTATACCTTTGATACCAAAACCAATGACAGTAAGCCAGAGAAAACTTCTGAAAGACAAATATCTCTCATGAATTTAATTCCAAAAATACTCACAAAATATGATAATATGATTATAGCTATATATGTGCAGGTATATATGCAATGATGTAGTAGGCTTTATTCCTAGCATGTAAGTCTAGCTTGATGTAATGAGGCTTATTCTAGGTGTGTGAGGCTGATCCAGCATTTAAGAACTGAACAATGTGGTTCACCATATCAACAGGATAAAGAAGAAAAATCAAATGATCATATTAATTGATGCTGAAAAGATATTTGATACCACCCATCATTATAACTCTCAGTAAAGTAGAACTACTGTACTTAGGGGAACTTCCTAAACTTGTTTAAAAAAATATTTTAAAAATTTATAGCTAATGTTTTCTGATGAAAATTAAATGATCTTCCCTAAGATGTTCTAGAATGTTCACTCATACCACTCTTATTAAATGAGTGGAATTGTAGCTAGTTTGATAAAACCAAAAAGAGAAATAAAAAACAAGGCCTACTGGCCCTCCCTGGTGGCACAGTGGGCTAAAGCACAGCACTAAGAAGCTAAAGCTACTTCAGCATGAGTTCGATCCCCACCCCAGAGGTGACCCACATGGCCAGCAGACCTCTCCTGACCCACCCGCTGCTCCCCTCAGCAGTATACTTCATCACTTGGCCTGTTCTGCTCCCCATTCTGTCTTTGGTGATCCTCTCACCACCCCTGCACCTCTGGCCTGGCCTGTACCCTAGTTCTGTATGTATAAATAAATAAATCTTTTAAAAAAAAAACAACAAAGCCTATAGACTGGAAAAGAGGAATACTATCTCCATTTACCTACTGTCTCCATTTACCAATGGCATTATATCCAAGCAGAAAACTCCAAGGAATACAAACACACACACACACACACACACAGAATCAATCCCAAGACTAATAAGTACAAAAAGGGCATGAAATGCAAGGTCAGCACACAAAACTAATTGCATTTCTGTATATTAATGTAATATACAGAACATGTAATAATGAACATGTAGAAAAAATTTAAAATGCAATGCTATTTATAGTTGTTCCAAAGAAAATTACCTCTAAATCAGATAAAGCACATATAGGAGCTATATTCTAAAATTTTCAAAATGCTAATAATAGAAATAAAAAAGAGCTAAATAAATAAACAAATAAGTGAAGAGGTTAATTCTCCCTAAACTGATTACCATAGATGTAATGGATTTTATTGAAAATCTCAGCAGAAAATTTCATAACAAACACACTTGTTATAAAATTTATATGTAAAAGCACAGGATCTAGAATAGCTAGAAATAATTTTGAAAAGGAAGACAATGGGAGGAAATACTCTACCCAGTGTTAAGTCTCAATATATAGCTACAGTAAACTGAAACTACTAGATGGTAGAGGTGGGTGAAAATGGGGAGAAAAAGGTAGAAGGGGCCCAATGGACTCTGATGGAAGATTATGGCAGTGGGTGTGATGTGGTAACATAAATCTGAAAAGGTGTGAACCTATACCCTCAAATCATATAAGGTGTTGTTAACCAACATTACCTCAGTGAAAAATAATAGCTAAGTGTGTATGTGTGTGTGTGCCTGTCGCTACAACAATAAAGACTGCATGGTATTGACATGGGGATAGACACATAGATCAAAGAAATTAGACTAAAAACCCAGTGGTAGGCCCACACAAAAATGCTCAGATGATTTTTAACTAAGGGACAAAAGAAAGTTGTTAAAGGAAAAGTAGTCTGTTCAGCACTAGTGAAAGTGGTGAAGTAATTGACCATTTCTCACCCCTCTGCACCCCCAAAGAAAGAACCTCAACCTGTTTCATAGTGTTACAAAACTTATTTCAAAATGGATTACTGACTTAAACGAAACACAGGTAACATAAAATATTAGACTGCTTTTTTAAAGTATGGGCAAAAACCTTTATGATCTAGGGGTAAACAAAGAATTCTTCAATTTGACACCAGAAGCACATTCCATAGAAAAATTGATAAATTAGATCTCATCAAAATTAAAAACCTTCTCTGCAAAAAGGACAAACTGCAACTGAGAGGCAGTATTTTCAAACCACATACTTGAAAAGATGTGCACCTAGAAAATAAAACTCAATAGCAAAAACAATCCTATCAAGAAGAGGACAAAGGACCTCCATCTATGAATCACTGAAAAGGCTCTCGGGATGGCAAATAAGAGCACATAAAAAGCTGCTCAACAGTAATTAGCAATTAGCAAAATATAATTTAAAACACAGTGAGATACTATCTCCTACCAGAATGACTAATATGAAAGATAGTGATTTACCAAATGCTAGCAAGGATGTAAGGAGACTGAATCACTCATTGCTAGTGGGGATCTAGAAAGATACAGCTACTCTTGTTTCCTACAAAACTAAATATGCACTTACCACACAACAGGGCATCTGTGTTTCTGGGCATTCACCCCAGAGAAATGAGAACTTTGCTCACAAGGGCTTGCAAAAGTTTTATTTCTGATAGCCCCCCAGAAAAGAAGCAATTCATATGCCTGTGATAGTGCATGGTTAAACAAACTGGTACATCCATACATATCCTGTAATACTACTCATCAGTAAAAGGAATGAACTGGCCCTCCCTGGAGGCACAGGCTAAAGCACAGCACTAAGAAGCTAAGGCCACCACCGCCCCAGGAGGTGACCACATGGCAGGCAGAACTCTCCTGACCCGCCCGCTGCTCCCCTCAGCAGTGTACTTCATTGATCTGCCTGTTCTGCTCCCCGCTCTGTCTCTGGTGAAGCCGCGGGTTGAGCACAGCATTGAGAATCTAAGGCCGCTTCCGCAAGAGTTCGATTCCTGCCTGCCCCGGAGGTGGCCACATGGCGAGCCAGACCTCTCCTGACCCGCCCGCCGCTCCCCTCAGCAGTGTACTTCCTCAATCTGCCTGTTCTGCTCCCCGGTCTGTCTCTGGTGAAGCCTCTTGCCATGCCTGAGCCTCTGGCCTGTATCCCAGTTCTGTATGTACAAATAAAT
>NW_004567132.1:25193007-25214565 GCF_000260355.1 Condylura cristata | reverse complement strand
TCTCCTGACCCGCCCGCTGCTCCCCTCAGCAGTGTACTTCATTGATCTGCCTGTTCTGCTCCCCGCTCTGTCTCTGGTGAAGCCTCTTGCTGCCCCTGCACCTCTGGACTGTACCCCAATTCTGCATGCATAAATAATCTTCAAAAAAAAAAAAAGGAATGGACTAATACACAGAACGGCATGGGTGAATATTTAGGGAATTATACCAAGTGGGGGAAAAAGGCAGTCTTGAAAGTCTTATATATATATAGCAAATCTTATAGACAAATTTTATAGAGATGGAGACCTAATTGAAGGATGCCAGGAATTAGAATAGTGAAGACAGAATGGTTATAGCTACAAAGGTGTAAGATGAGAGATCTTTGTGATGAAATTCTTCTGCGCCTTGATTATGGTGACCACCTTATTCTACATAGTTGCTAAAGTTGTATAGGAATAAGTTCACACATACATGTACACAAAGGAATAAGGGTAAGTAAAACCATAAAAACAATCAATTTGCTATATAGTATCAATCTTAATTCCTGGTTGTACTATTGTGCTCTACATGATCTCTCTGCTTTATTTTTTATAAATTGCATCGATAATTATTACAAAGAACATTTTTTAAGCTGCCCTTTGAAAATTAAGATAATGAGTGAGAAAGGCAACCATCTGTTTATATCCCTAATTATTACCTCTGTAGCCTTTTCTTTCTGTTTTCCCTGTTACCTAGTTAATTTTTCCCCCAGTGACTAATTCAGAGCTTTGTTTAATCCCCTTTTCTGTCCTCTTCATTTTTGCTATTAAATGATCACTAGGTTATCACTAGGTTATTTGTACCTACTGCAAGATTATTAAAAGCACATTTAATTATAGAAACATGATGTAGTTCTCAATCTTACAATTAATCTTCCTCATTGCCAAGAGCACTGTAGCTGTTGAGCACGCTCTAGTGGACAGCACGTGAGAAGTATAAACATTGTGCTTCTGTTGCTGCAGAAGACTCCATTACGTAAATCCTCTGAATCACCTTGCATGTTGAAATAAGTAAGGTGATTTTGCTGCTCAACTGCTTCTGGGTCCTCCTTGATTGAGAATCAGGTATTACTATTTTTTTTTAATTAATAATGGCTTAGTATAATTCACATAAGATCATACTTACCAAGAGAAGTAAAGGTATGAATATAAAGAAGACCACATAGCTTACTTAGCTTACTATTGATATATTTATTTGAAAGGAATAGTAACATGTCATTGGCGAGTATGATGTCTTAGGTCTTTTTATGCCCTCACACCTTAATATATACGATTCCATCTGCTTAGAATGCATTCAAGTTTCCAGTTCTACTTAGGTGTCAATCCCAGCTCCATTATGTGACTGTAAGGTATTTAACCTTTTGTTGCCTCAGTTTCCCTACCTATAAAATGGTGACAGTAATAATGCTTAACTCATAGAGGTATTATGAAGATTAAATTAATATATGTCAAATACTTAGAAAAGCATATGACATAATAAGTACTATATAAATATTAGCTACTGCATTTACTTATATGCATATTTCACTTAATTAGACTATAAGTTATTTGAGGGCAGTGTTAGTTATCTATTGCTAAATAACAAATTACTCAAAAACTTAGTGACTAAAACAACAAACACCGTCTTGCAGATTTTGTGGGTCAGGAATCCGGGAGTGACTATTGGGCCCTCTAGCTCAGGGTTTCTCATGAAGCTATAATTGAAGTATTTACTAGACCTGTTGTCATCTGAAGATTCAACTAGGCCAGGATCCCATGATGGTTGGTGGGTTTAAGGTCCCCGGGATGGGTGGACTGAAGCCTCAGTTGCTCAGAGGCTGTCCTCAGTTCCTTGCCCACTATGCTTCTCCAAGGGGCAACTCACAATATGGCCACTGACTTCTAGCAAGTGAGCAGTCAAGAGAGGGTGAGCAAGATAGAAGTCACCAATTTTTTTTTTTTAAGATTTGTTTATTCATTCATACAGAACTGAGGTACAGGCCAGAGATGTGGAGGGTGAGAGGATTCACCAGAGACAGAGTGGGGAGCAGAACAGGCAGATGATCAAAGTACACTGCTGAGAGGAGCAGCGGGAGGTCAGGAGAGGTCTGCCGCGCCATGTGGTCACCTCCGGGGCAGGCGGGGATCAAACTCATGCTACAGTGGCTTTAGCTTCTTAGTGCTGTGCTTTAGCCCGCTGCACCACCAGGGAGGGCCAGAAGTCACCAAATTTTATAACATTATCTCAGAACAGACATCCCTCACCTTTCTTGCATTGCATTTGTTAGAAGTGAGTCACTAGGTCCAGCCCACATTCAAGGTGAGGAGATGACACAAGAGCAGTCTGGAATCATTGGAGGCCATCTTGAAGGCTGCCTACCATTATTCACATTCTGGCCCAGTGATTCACTTTTTCCCACATGCAAAACACATTCATTGCCTCTCAAAGTCCCCAAAAGTCTCATCTCACTATATGCAGGGACTATGTCCTACTGATTTGTTACAGTCACCTTTACTTACTGGTATGAACAAAAGGAAAAAATAGAATTGTTTGTTATAAAAGAAAAGTATAGACTCTCATGTCACTAAACTTAAGCTATATAAATAACATTCTACAAACAAGTGTAATATAGAACAAGCCTTCTTAGTTATTGCTTTGAATTCCCTGATTTTTGAGGAATTTTATAACTACATAAATTTAAAACAATTATCATATTATTTCCATTTCCATGTTTGGGTTGAGTATGAATATATTTCATGTAATAAGAAGGTAAAGTCCAATCTTACATTCTAAATTCAGTAAACTCATTTATGATGTTTACCTACTCTGTTTACTATTGGCTTCTTGATCCCAAGGAATATAAATAATTTAAGCTCCTTTTTTTCCAACTCAGTCTCCTGATTATAACTGTCCAGTAAGATGCAACCAGCCTATCATGACATTGAAGCAGAACTCTTCTGCAAGGGTTAATATTAACATTAACCATAAATAGTATACATAAGGCCCACAGTTTCAGGTGTCCATTAGGGTCTTAGAATATATGCCCTAGATGAGGGACTTCTATAAAACATACCATGTCACCCCTTATTCTCTACCCTCTTCTCATGAGGCATATTTTCCCAAGGCATAAGCTATCTGCCTTAGAGCCTCTGGTTAGATCTGCAACAGCCTCCAGGAGTAGGACTTTTGGAGAAGAGGCAGGGGGAGGAATTTCCATTTATGAAGAGCTGAGTCTAGTGTTACGAAGGTGGTAACTCTGCTCAAAGCATTTTTTTAAAAAGATTTATTTATTTATCTATATAGAATTGGGGTACAGGCCAGAGGTACAGGGATGGTGAGGGGATTCACCAGAGACAGAGTGGGGAGCAGGCAGGCAGATGTACTGAAGTACACTGCTGAGGGGAGCAGCGGGCGGTCAGGAGAGGTCTGCTGCGCCATGTGGTCACCTCCCGGGCAGGTGGGAATGGAACTCATGCTAAAGTGGCTTTAGCTTCTAAGTGCTGTGCTTTAACCCGCTGTGCCACCAGGGAGGGGCCCGAAAGCATATGTTTTAATGGCATAGTAATCACAACTGATTTTCCTTGTTCCCAACCCAGTGGGTCAGAAAGCATCTTTTTCTCTTTTAAAACTTTGGGCTTTGGGCCCTCCCTGGTGGCGCAGCGGGTTAAAACACTGCACTAAGAAGCTTAAGCCACTTCTGCATGAGTTCGATCCCCGCCTGCCCCGGAGGAGATTCACATGGCACAGCAGACCTCTCCTGACGCGCCCACTGCTTCCCTCAGCAGTGTACCTCATCGGTCTGCCTATTCTGCTCCCCACTCTGTCCCTGGTGAATCCTCTCACCTCTGGCCTGTTCCCCAGTCTGTATGAATAAATAAATAAATCTTAAAAAAAAAAAAACAAAAACCTTTGGGCTTTTGTGATAACTTAATTGTATCACTTTTTCAAAACCAATGACCCTTCTTTTGTTATCTCTACCATTCTTATCACTAGCACAGCCCATATACATTCTTTATAACCCACTGCATATATAAGCAAACATAAAGGTACACATTCCTTGTAAACATAAAGGTACACATTCCTTGTAGCTGGTGTTTCTTCCAACTATACTTTTTCTGCTCTCCTTGATAGTTCTAGATGAGGCTATCACAACAGCAGTTAGCACATCACACAGATCATGTCCTTTGTTAATCAATTATCTCATAACTACTTCATGCTCTGAAGCCTTCCTCCTGAAGACAGACATTCCCTGCCAACTGGAAGCATACCTTCAAACAATTCTGGTCTCATTGCCAAAATAGTCAGTGACCAAAAGGGAAGAAAAGAAGATGAATCCAGTTAGAAAATGTTTGGCTAAAAATTCTGATTGTCCTGCTGGGCAATCTCTAGAATAGTCACTGCAGTTAGAGGAATGGAATTATTAGCCATGGCCACAACCAAGGACCAGATTATTATTTTTTTTAAAGTTTATTTTTACATCATTTTTCATCTCCATTGTAATCCCCACGGGTTTCCCATCACCAAATCACCCCTGTGCCACCACCATAGTCCCGTGCATTTCCCTCCCTCCCACCCCCCCATTTTTGATCCCATTCCCCACTCCACCCCCACAGAATGTCTCTGGTCTATGGTTGTTCATTATTTTTGTTATTTTCTCGCCTGGCCAAGGACCAGATTATTAACAGAAGAGGCTGCGGAGACAAAGACATCCTGAACAGAAAAGAACACTGGTTACTGTTTCAACTACCCAACTCTGAAGAAATCTATCTTCCTAGCCCTGGTAACCTTGAACTGCCTATCTGCATCCCAATTCACATGTCAAAACTCTTGTAATTATATTTGGCTTCTCACAAGCACAGAGAAACAAATGAATAAGAGTTTATTTTCTACTATGGGACTTGTCTTAAAGCAACAGCATGTGCACTGGCAGTGGGAGTTATAACTTCTTTAGAAAAGTACCCAAAATCTTTTCATCTTGTCCTTTGACCAAGCAGTTCTTATTTTTTTTTCTTTTAAGATTTATTTATTTATGCTTACAGAACTGGGGTAGAAGCCAGAGGTGTGGTGGGTGAAAGGGATTCACCAGAGGCAGAGTGGAGAGCAGAACAGGCAGATGTACTGAAATACACTGCTGAGGGGAGCAACGGGGGGGTCAGGAGAGGTCTGACCCCTGTGAATCAGCTCCCTGGCGGGGATAGAACTTGTGCTGCAGTGGCTTCCGAGAGCTTCATAATGTGGTGCTTTAACCCATTTAACCACTAGGGAGAGCCCTGCAGTTCTTTTTGGAAAATTTTTCCTAAGGAAATTATCAGTGATGATACTTTGTAGAAGCATGAGGTAGTGCTAAGAGGAAGGATGTCTTAAAGGAACTCTGCAGAGTCTTATGGACTCCACCCCCTACTCCAGTTTTCTGGACCCTACACCCTACTCCAGTGATTGGAAATTACAACTCCCAGCAGTACCAGGGAGAGAACTGCGAGGACCCAAGGGCGGAGCTAGCAGGAAATCTGGGACATTTGGGGGATAAATTAGGGCACAATTGCATCTCTCACTCTCTAGCTCTGGAAACGGCTCCCCGGACCACGTGACACGGTGTGTACACTTACTTTGTATCCCGCTCTCTTTCCCTGGGTTGTTTCCTATTCCTTTCCCCTTTTGTAAATAAACCCGTTATTGACCCTTTTGTGTGTGCCTGCAGTGTAACTGAATTGTGAGCACACAGGTGAGGCCCCACAGACAGGTGGCCCAGTCCACTCTGGGCTACCCTGTAACAGTAGAACCAAAGATAGTAAAGTCTTTAAAATTTTGAATAATTGGAAATGTCCAAAATTATAGGATTGATTAAGTAGATAGGTACATATCTATTCAAAGATTAATGATATTGGGGCTTCCTTGGTGGCAGCAATATGAGGCAATCTGAGCAACTAAGCACAAGTTTGATCCCCGGCCCCAGAGGTGACCCACGTGGCACAGCAGACCTCTCCTGTCTCACCTGCTGCTCTCCTCAACAGTGTATTTCAGTTGCTCTGCCTGTTCTGCCCCCCACCCCTCTTTTGTCTCTGGTGAATCCTCTAAACTTCCTACATCTCTGGCCTGCATCCCAGCTCTTATATGCATAAATAAATTAATTTAAAAAGAAAAGCTATTGCAGAAATGCATCAACCAAAGTGAAAATATTTTAAGTGAAGAAATGAATATATTTCATGAAGAAAGTAATTTATCTTAAAATGTAAATATGCCATTATTTCACTTTTGTTTCTTCTTACAAGGTATATTAAAAGTCCTGGACTTTTTCCATGATGCCAGAATACAAGTGTTATGAAAGCCACAGCTAAATCTATGCCAAAATGGGAAAGGCAAAGATTCATTAAAATTGTCATCACTGTGGCACACAGGTGATTTGGTGATGGGAAGCCCACAGGAATTACAGCTGAGGTGGAAAAAGGCACAGAATGATGTAAAAATAAACTATTGTATTATTTAAAAAAAAAAATAGATACTAAGTAATTCACCCAGACACTACAGGGCATCTTTGAAATTAAATTTATTTGATTTCTGTGCTCTCATCTGAAGTTTCACCTTTAAAATGAGCAATGGGAGTTAATAAATAGCAGAGCCCAGAACTGATGGCTCCCATTCCTGTCATTCACTAAGATTCGCCTAATTCCTGACAAAAGGGAAAATAGTGATGTAGTTATTCAAACATAGGCCCCGTTCTGTTAAGCTGGACCTCTCAAAGAGGGCATCTATAAGGAGGCCCTACACAAAAACATCAGCAAGGAGTTCCATCTCGCCATAAATGCACATGTGAAAGCACAGAAGTTCCCATTTTTACACCCCACTTTCAAGACTGCATTGCAGTATTTTATCTCCAAATGTATAAGTAAAAAAAAAAATTAATAAAAACTTGTGGGCTGTGGAAGGAGTCATGCCTAGTGAAATAAGCCAGAAAGAGAAAGAAAAAAAACAGATGTTTTCACTCATAGCAGAAACACAAAGGACCAGGCGGAAAAATAATAATGAACAACTATATACCAGAGACATTTTATAGGGGTGGAGTGGGGAATGGGATCAAAAGTCAGCAGAGGGAAGTGCACGGGACGATGGTGATGGCACACGGGTGATTTGGTGATGAGAATCCCATGGGGATTACAACTGAGATGGAAAAGGGCACAAAATTATATAAAAGTAAAACTTGCAGGCTGAAAATGTAAAAAAAAAGTCATCACTGGACATGTAGATCCACTACTACTGCTATTTGAGCAGATCCACTACTACTGGTCATCTGATCTACTGGTGTGGTAGGACAGAGAAAGAATCATTGAAAAATTTGAGGAGGCTACTGACATGGGAAAGGACCCAAGTATGCTTGGGTCTTATATAAACTGAAAGGTGAATGTAGCATCAACATAAATATCTCCCCCCATGGAAATTTGAGAACAGCAAGTTTTATGTGACCACCATTGATGTCCCAAGATGCAGTGACTTTACCAAAAACATGATGCAGGTACATATCAGGCTGACTATGCTGCCTATTGTTGCTACCTGCATTGTCGAATTTGAAGCAGGTTTCTCTAGAAATGGGAAGACTTGTAAGCATGCCCTCTGGCTTACACACTGGATGGGAAACAACTAATTGTTGGTGTTAACAAAATGGGTTCTACTGAGCCACCCTGCAGCTAGAAGAGATACAAGAAAATCATTAAGGAAGTTAGAACCTACATAAGGAAATTAGACTACAACCCTGACTCAGGAACATTTTTGCCAATTTCTGGTTGAAATGGGGACAACATGCCAGAGCCAAGTGCTAACATGCCTTGGTTCAGAAAATGGAAAGTCACCCATGAAGATGGCAGTACCAGTGAAATCATGCTACTTGAAGCTCTGATGCATCCTGCCCTCAATTCATCCGGCTGCCAAGATTTTGTGCCCAGCCCTCCCTCCAGGACACCTATAAGACTGGTTGTATTGGGACTGTCCCTTTGGGCTGAGTTAAGATAGGTTCTCAAGCTTGGTATCGTGATCACCTTTGCTTCAGTCAATGTTACAACTGAAGTCCAGACTGCTGAAATGCACCATGAAGTTCTGTCTTCCTAGAACAATGTAGACTTCAGTCAAGAATGTGTCTGTCCCAGGTGTTCTCTATGGCAAGGTGACTATGGCAGCAAAAATGACTCACCAAGGGAATCAGTTGGCTTCACAGCTTAGGTGATTATTCTAATCATCCAGCCCAAATCAGTGCTGGATGATACACACCGATGCTGGTACACACAACTCACAGCTCACATTGTTTGTGAGTTTGCTGAACTGAGGTGATTTGTCATTATTCTGGAAAAAATGTTGGAAGATGGTCCCAGATTCTTGAAATCTGGTGATGCTATTATCATTGAGATGGCTCCTGGCAGGCTCATGTGTGTTGAGGGTTCCTCTGACTATCCTCCTCTAGTACCGTGTTGCTGATCATGATATGAGACAGGCAGCTGCTGTGGGTGTTATCAGAGCAGTGGACAAGATAGTACCTGGTGCCAGCAGGGCCACCAAGCCTTCTCAGAAGGCTCAGAAAGCGAAAGAAATACCTGCTTACTACCTGCCACCCCAGTCTTAATCAGTCTCTGAATTGTTTGAATTGGCTTAATTAAGTTTAATAGTAAAAAACTGCTTAATGACAGCATCATAAAAACCCTTAGACGGTGAATGCTTTCTTAAACATCGTGTTTGGTATTTGTTTGTGGCCATTTTATTAGTTTTTAAAATAAGTTCATTTTAATGGAAACACCAAAAATCAGTCACAGGATTTTGAGACTCATTAAAACAAAGTTGAATGAGGGGGAAAAAAAAGTTTTAGAAGGAAATACACTAAGCCATTAATAGATAGGTGGGGTTATTAGGCTTCCATGTATAGATACAGGTCTTGCTTTTATGATTTGTCATGTGGCCAGATTAATGCTCAGTTTAGAACTAGCTATTCCCTATTGAGGCAACATCCTTCTTTCTACAAAACCCAGTGCCCTGGCTGGTGCAGAAAGGTACTATTCCCTGTGAGAATGCCAGTTATTATTACCTGTAAATTGTATAATGGTTCTTTATCTGGCTTTGGATAATTTCCTCATGTACACACACTGATCAATCTTCAATGAACTTCCTCTGCACATTTTCAGAGTCTCTCTGTGTAACTTTTTCCTTCTTGGTAACTCTATAATTCTGCAGATCTATCCCCTATTGTCTTCACATACTCTGAATTCTATTTCCTCCATTCAGGGAGACCACCAGTCTCTGTCTGGATTCCCCCTCCATGTCATTGCTTTGAAATCTCTCTACACAGCAAGTTGAAAGAAGGAATAACCCATTTACATACAATTGCATAACTAAATGTGTAAGGATATGTAAGCATTTCAGAGCTGTGTACTTAGACTGGGGTGGGTATTATGAAAAAGTGGTTATCACCTTTCAAAACTGGCTGTGGCTTAATGGACAACACTGACTTGAGTTAATCTCAGTGGAGGAAGAAGAGTACATTTCAAAGCTAGACATCAGCTTCAGAAAAGGTTATTTCCCAGGGGGTAATACCATTAGCTGAGATGTCAGAGACAGGAGAAAACAGGGATCTAAGGTAGCTTTATCGAAAGGAGAAGCACAAAAGGTGGAGCTCAAAATTAACGATACTTCTGAACTGGACAGATAAGAGATATTCCAAAAAAAATGACTTAAAGAAATGCTAGCATAGAAATGGGAATGAAAATAGGACATCAGGCCCTCCCTGGTGGCACAATGGGTTAAAGCACAGCACTGTGAAGCAATCCACAGTCACTGCAGCTTGAGTTCGATTTCCCGCCAGGAAGGTGACCCACATGGCAGACCTCTCCAGACCTGCCCGCTGCTCAGCAGTGTATTTCAGTCAATCAGCCTGTTCTGCTTCCCACTCTGTCTCTGGTGAATCCTCTCATCCCTGCACCTCTGCACTGCACCCCGGTTCTTATATGCATAAATAAGTAAATCTTAAAAAAGAAAGTAGAAGATCAGGTGTGGAGACATTTTTAGAAAGATTCTGGAGAACTAGGTGTTACATTCGATGTGGCCTATGAAGAAGAATGAAAAGTCAGAGTTAACTTTGATATTCAGAATTTTATCCACACTGGAGGAAGTTTATGAGGATAGTTCTCCATGGTTGACTAGCTCAACACATTGCTGACCAACTGGGGTCACTAAGCAAAGAGCAAGCAATGTGTGGAGACACATTTAATTCTTGTAAGGCTGACTTGCAAAACTCTATCTTAAAATATCTACAAATTTAGCTAAAAATCTCCATTTGAGAATTTTCCTCTACATAAAACATCTCCTAGTGGTATGCATATATGTGATTTTTCAAAAAATTCTGCTGTTATTTGTGACCCCAGGTTATTAAATTTTGGGGGAAAAATTTCCCAACTTTTTTTTTTTTTAAGATTTATTTATTTGTGCATACAGAACTGGGGTACAGGCCAGAGGTATGGTGGGTGAGAGGCTTCACCAGAGACAGAGTGAGGAGCAGAACAGGCAGATCGATGAAGTACACTGCTGAGGGGAGCAGCGGGAAGGTCAAGAGAGGTCTGCCTCCCTATGTGGTCACCTCCAGGGCAGGTGGGAATCGAAAGCCACTCATGCGGGAAGTGGCTTTAGCTTCTTAGTGCTGTGCTTTAACCCACTGCGCCGCCAGGGAGGGCCAATTTCCCAACACTTTTAACTTTGACTGTTATCAGTCAGTGCTCATTTCTACATGGAACATTTCTAGGTCTTTCTCTTACTTGTTTTCAGAACAGTTAGAATACCTCTAGGTCTTTCTCTTAGTGGCTCCTAGAAGAATTGGTCAGAATACATAAATGTCCACCTGAAAGACTGATGAAGAAAGATAAATTCTTCTCAGAGTAAGGGACAAGTTAGGTTCTCCATATATACTTGAAGGCTCCTTTCATTCAACCACCACAACTTCAATTCATATGTGCTGTATGCCAGACAGTCCCCTACCTGCTTTTCATGGGTTAATACTTGATACTTGTATAAATTTTGTGAAATAGACACAAATATTCCCTATTTTAGAGATGATGACCTGAGACACAGGGAGATTAAATAATCTATGATGCTCTGCCCCAATCAAAGGCAAATCTAAAGACTTCTTGATAAATAGTTTAATTAGGAAAAAGATCTCAGGGGCAAAAGTAAGAGACTGAGGGAGTAAAATGGAAACAAAGACAACTACATGGATGCATATGGGTTAGTCAGCACTGAGGAAAACTGGCTACTTGATTTTCTGAGATGTATCCATCCAGGGCAAACAGAAAATATATTTACCCTCAGCTATGCGTGGCTCCCACCCCCAATCAAAGCTTAGCCCACAATACATAAGGTGAGAAACTGCCCAGCTGTACCTGAGTGAGAGCTGAGCAAAGTCCTGTTCTCACAAAGCATGTGAGAAAAGCTCAGGACAGAAATCAAGAAGCATGTGGCTTATGTGGAGCCAGACCCTCACCTACAGCCAAAACAAGAAGTGAGAATGAGAGTTTTTGAATTGCACTGAGGTGTCCTGCTCCAGGCCACCCACTAGTATGTGAAAGAGCTAGGATGTGAATGCAAAGCCCTATGGGAGCTCTGGGCAAGAACAGGATATTCTATTGTGTGCACTCTTACTAATTTTGTGACTCTGGCAAGTTACTTTCCTGACTTGTAAAGTAAAAGCAGATCTTGTTCCAAAATCTGAAAACAGCCTCAGGCCTCGCTGACTGTCAAAGTTCTTATCAAAGCACAGATTTTAATCTGTTCTTGGAAATTTGGCTCTGATAAACACCAGATAACTCTAGAGAAAATAATGCAGAACTAGTCATCCCTATACTTATTGCACAAGTCTTTGAACAAGGCACTGTTCTGAATGTTGGAGAGAGAGTGGTGAACAAGTCAGGTAACAGCCCTATCCTTCAGAATCAACCTTATAGTTGTGGGACACCAGGGAATACACAGGTATAGGTATTAATTAAAGATGGTAATAAGTGCTATGGAAGAAAGAAAACAGCCATGTGGGCTGCTGCACAAGGCAGCTCACAGAAGACAGCTGTCCTTCACAGTGTGCCAGAGAGAGAGTAAGAGAACACACCCCAATGAGAAACCCCTACTCTTTGTAGCCCTCACCTCCACTGTATTCTGTTTGCTAAACACAAAGCACTCAGTTCAACCCCTACTCTAAGGGAGGCGATTACACAAAGATGTGAATATTAGAAGGCAGGAATCATCAGGGCCACTTTGACATTGCACCCTACAAAGAGCTGGAAGAGTGTTGAAGTCAGGACAAAGAGAAAATGCAAAGGTCCCCATTGGGGGAACCCCTAGATGTGTTTGAGGAAGAAAGAGTACACTGATGGAGGTAGAATTATTGACTAAACATGAAAAAATAGTAGGATATGAGATAGCCGTGCAAAACTGAAAATAAATTTCGGTTTTATCCTAAGTGTAGGGTGGAAGCCAGTAAAGCATTTTAAGCAAGGAATCAGAGGCATTTCCAGTCCCATGACTTTTCATGGGCATTTCCAGCCCTATCATGACTTGATGGAGCAAATGTAGAGGGTGTAAGAAATGTACACTTCAAATTTGCAATTTATGATAAATTTGTCTAATTTATCTACATATAAACTAAATCTGTGTATGAAATATTCTTCTTTGCTAAGGCATAGTCAACATACAGTAACAGATACATAATTTTTTTCCCATTTGGGCCTCACCATGAAAATGTCACTTCCTGTCTGTTACATTAGCTAGTGAAAATCATATGCCCACACCTAACTCCATGGAGGCAGAAAAGTGCATTCTTACCAGAAGCCTGAAGAGAGGCAGTTAAGTATTTGTGAACAGTCCTAATGACTGCCACTCTCAGTAGTAAGCATACTTTTTTTTTTAAGTTTACTGTAAATCATAGAAGAAAGATGAAGAAGTCATGACTTCCTTTCCTACATCTGTTTTCTTCATGTATAATTTAAAACATTTTTTAAAATGTAAACTCATTTGTTTTGTTCTTATTAGACTCTATAATGAGTTGGTCAAAAATGTTAAAGCAAAAACACTGCGGCATAGAAAAATGTTAGTATCTTAAAGTATAAAAAAAAAATCTCTTTCACATGAGTATGGAAAAAAGATATTTTACTTCTTTATCTATCAAGTGGCAGGTTGCGTAACAATAGACCCTACCTCACTGCTAGCAGGACTTCCAAAACACACATGTCTACTATATTAATTTTTTACTTTTTTAAAAAATAGATTTATTTATGCATACAGAACTGGGGTATAGGCCAGAAGTGAGAGAGGATTCACCAGAGACAGAGTGGGGAGAGAACAGGCAGACTGATGAAGTACACTGCTGAGGGAAGCAGCAGGTAAGACAGGAGAGGTCTGCTGTGCCATGTGGGTCACCTCTGGGGTGGGGATCCAACTAGTGCTAAAGTGACTGTGACTAGCTTTGTAGTGCCGCACTTTAACCTGTGGTGACACCAGGGAGGGCCCTATTTTTTTACTTTTTATGTGTACTTTTAAATATTTCTAGTTTTTAAAAAAAGACTTAATTATTTATGCATACAAAATGGGAGTAAAGGCCAGAGGTGCGGGGGTGAGAAGATTCTCCAGAGAGAGTGAGCAGCAGAACGAGCAGATCAAATGAAATACACTGCTGAGGGGAGAAGCAGGTGAGACAGGAGAGGTCTGCCATGCCATGTGGGTCACCTACCTGGCCGGGGATAGAACTCATGCTGCAGTGGCTGTGATAGCTTCATAGTGCTGTGCTGTAACCCACTGCACCACCAGGGAGGGCCCTATTTCTAATTTTTTAAAGAAAAATAAGCACCTTGATTAAAAGTGGGCTAAGATGTAGGCAATTCACAATAGAGAATATATATGAACAATAAACATGTGGAGTAAGGGAAGAAGTACCTTATTATCTAGAAAAGTAATTTAAATCAAATAGCAATGGGAAGCCATTTCAGATGTAAAAATGGCAAATATTTTAAAGAATGAAAACACTCAGTACTTCTGAAGGTATTAAACCAGCATTAATTGCAGTAGAATAAATAATTGGTACCAAACTTGTTCATTGTGTGAGAGTGTTGAGATTATCCCTATTTTTAGTTTTTTTTTCTGTTTATATTATTTTTTAATAATAAATATGGACTGCTTTTGTAGCAAAATACAACCTTTCAAATGAAAACAATACTGCTATTTTGACAGTTTTTCATTCTTTTCTTATCCATGCTAACCAAATCCAGTTTTTCATCTTTCCGTACAAGACCTATTTTCATTCTGAAATTGAATTTATCAAGGTTTTCAGGACATCCCTGACTTTTTTCTATGTTCTTAATTCAACTGAGTTTACTTTCTGAGTTATTCTACCATGTTACTTTTGCATTTTTGAAAGATGCTTTTCTGGTTTCTCTTTTAAATAATGAAGTTTTACTTGCATTACACTACACCTAAGGCATCCACTAGCCAGAATGACATCTCAAATCACCTTCATGTTCACTGTGTTCTTTTTGTCCAAAAAAAAAAAAAAAAGGCATGTTAAGAACTTCTAAGTACTCCTCTGTGCCACAGCAAAGATATATGCTCATCCCATCTGTGATTACATACATATATGTGTGAACATCAATTTGCATAAAATACGAGCCAGTTGATGGGGCTCAGTGCCTTGTAAGCTTTACTTCCTTAAGTCCTCTCAGCAATCTTTTGATTATTGTTATTTTTTTCTATTTTACAGATAGGACTTACAGCAGGGCTGTAACATGTCAGAGAATAGCTGCTAACGTAGGAGTTGAGCCTTGCGGATGGAGTGCAGAAGGGAAGCAGGTTATGTACAGAAATAAAACTATGTGCAAGGCAACCTATGAGAAATGCCACAGATAAAAACCACTGCTTTCAATAATTCAGTCCCACATGATCGGCTTCACGGGTAAGTAAACTGAGCAATGGCCCAGGACTCAAGTTCAGATGGACCCGTGCACTTGGAGTTGAATGTTTGCAGTTGTTGTCTTGAACTTCTAAATATTGTTTACTTTGAATCTGTGCTTTGTCAGTGAAGCCCAGTGAGCCCTGGAACACGTGCCAAGTCGCAGGACCTTCTGCTCACACAAAGTCAGGCTGCTGTCAGCGCCTCACCTCCTGGCTGCCAGCACTCCACCTCCTTGGCAGCAGGCTCTCCACTGCCTGCCGGTGCCTTGTCCGGCCTCTCCTCTGAGTCTGCCCTCCCCACAGTGACCCCTGCTGCCTTTCACCCTGGGGGCCGCCCACTTTCTTCCTCAGTGGGGAGATTCAGGGATCCAAGTTTTGCAGTTGCCCCGTGCCCACAGTGTGGCCCCAGGCTTTGGTCTGGGGAGGTTTGTGGCCTGGTGTGTGCACCCTGGGGCACCAGGAAGGAGGGCATGGCAGCAGCTGCCCTTGCCAAAGCTGGAAGCACCACAGTTGTTTTGCAGGGAGACTTACTGGGGACAGCCCTCTCACCCACACCTAATCTAGGTACTGAGCTTGTCTTGGCAATCAGGTTGTAGTTCTTTTGGGGCCTACTATCTACTTCGTGATGGTCTGTGCCTGGACAGAGGGGACCCCAGTGCCGTTGAGGCCCTGCACTTATCCTTTGACCCAAGGGAGCACTATGCTAAATAGCTGTTTTTTTATTCGCAGAAATTAACTGCTGTATTTCCCCATATTTTTTTCTTTTTGCTCTTAGTTGGGTAACATTGGTTTACAACACTTCTATTATTAGGGGAATGGGGCCACATTTCCTTAGATATATGTTACCACCTCACCCCCCCATCGAAATACCCATACTCCTTTACCAAAGCCCTTTGAACCCCTCCCCCTTGGTCAACATCTCGTCCCTCCCTCTCCCTCTAGCAGCATTAATTTTCAGTCAAATTTCTATGTTTTTGTTGTTGTTGTTGTTTAGTTTTGCCAGTCTTTTTCTTCTATATTCCACACATGAATAAAATCATCACAGTATATGATTTCTCTTCTGACTTTTTTCACTTAGCATAATCCCCTTCACTTTCACCTATTGCAAATGGCAAGCTTTTATAGGTATATATCTATATAGATATATCTGTATATATATTAGTAGTTTTATACTGTGTATCCACTAGTCTGTCAAAAGACATTTAGGTTGTTTCCATAACCTGGCTATTGTTAAGTAATGCTTCAGTGAACATAGGGGTGCACATATCCCTTCAAATTAGTGATTTTGTATAAACAACAAACTTTAAAAGATCATGACAGGTCAAGAGAGCAAGCAGGAAAGAGAAGCTTTAAATGGTACCCATAATGGTATTTTCCCCATGCTCTTTGAACAAGTGGTGTGCATTTTCATCTTGGTATGGGCAGGGAATTTATGTGACCAGCCCCATTGTCCTTTGATCAGCCCATGTGTCATTCTAGCTTCAGATGGCCAGAGGGAACAGTTTGCTTCAGGAGGAAATGTGACCGACTTGCTTACTCCACCCATATTTACCTTTGTGTTCAAGTGTTTATACACTGTCCTGCTACTTGCTGTTCCTGGTGCTGGAAGCTGACCCCACTGCCAAGTGCTGTCTGACTGCATGACCAGAAAAGGCTGTTTATTATATAAACGGATCTGCCCCCAGGTGCATTCCTGTCAACTTTATTGAAAGCCACTTTCTATAGGTATCTCTCTGGTAGAAAGAGGTTCCTCCTTTTGAAGATGCTAACTTGAGTGCCAAATAGGTCTCTAAATCTTCTGGCCAGTGCTTATTCCTGCAGACAAGACATAAATGCATGGGAAGAAGCAGTGTGGTAACAATGCTGTGGTGACAACCCCTAGGGTCATCTCCACAGCAGGACAGGATGAACAGTTCTGGCAGCCAGAGCGGGGCGGCATGTTCTTGGAGAAGACACTCTTGAGCAAGTCTGATTTTATCATAAAAACAATGTAGTCAGATATGTAGTTTCAAGCCCGAGGCCTGAATCTTAATGCTGCTCTTTTAATGACCATAAATGCTTAGTCAAATCAGCTATAAATTACCTAATTGTACACTGTCCAATAGTACATCTTCAAAATATAACTAATTTGTCTAATAATAAGTAAATAGGTCATACACATTTTAAATTAACTTTAACTCTTTAGCAGATATTCAGAAAGGAGGCTCATGCAGGGATAGGACATTATGGAAGGAAAAGATAAAAGAAGGGGGATAAGAAAAGCTATGGACAGAGAGAGGAGAAACCTGAGGGACAGTAGGTTTGGAATGCTATGTATGTGCTACCTGCATCACCTCAGCGTGTGTATCTGGCAAAGTGCTCCCAGGAGAAATCACTGAAAGTTGAGCTGCTCTAAGTCAAAGGTTCCGCATGACATGTTTTTAATTATTGGCTACTAGTGAAATTAACATTTATGTCCCTGAAATGAAAAATATTAAATATGTATATGTACTGGAGGTGGGTTCCACAGAATGCACACAGCTCTATTGTAGAAATAAAATAGAAGCAAAGGATGAGAACAAATCCCAGGGGCCACAGGATCTGCTCCATGTTCTTGGATCTGTCCTCTGGGCCCACCTCTCTCCCTGGCCATCTATTCTTGAGTCTGTTTAAAAGAGGCTAAGCCTGCGTGGCCTGTGCACATCACTTATTACCCACCTCCTCCTGGCCACAATTCAGTCACTTACACAATCAAACTGCAAGAAAGATTAAAAGCTATCTCTGTGAAAAGTCTGTCTAGACTCCCGAGGAAAGGAAATGGAGTCATATTCTCTCTGCCACACTCAGCAGTTGGTGCTCCAGTTTCATAATTTCATTTGGTGACTTGGCTTCTTCTTATTCATAGTTCATAACTGTGAGTTCTTTGGAAGTTCTTAGAGAGGAAAGAGGGATTTCTGTAGGGTAAATAGCCAGGACCTAGTCATTCACTGAAAGGATCAAGTAATCTTTTCTCCTGGACTGTTTACTTTCTTCAGAGAAGAATCTTTCCTGGGTAATTAAAGCCAAGAATTATCAAGCCTCTAACAAGAAAGGCAAAGTCTGAAATAAACAGATAGAAAATGAACAGACAGAAAATGAAAAGGGAATACAAACTGTAAAAGAAACACCAGGGAGAAAACACTACTTATATCTTTTTAAAAATCAGCTTTGGAGTTTCAATATCTCATTACTAGCAGTTGCAGATAAGTGAGAAAATGGACAGCGGGAATTATCAGAGAATCACCCAGAACTGAAAGTCATGAGTTGCCATATTGAAAGGCAACTTAGCACAATGAAAGGAAAGAGACTTGCACATCATCATAGAAGTTCAGAACAACAAAAGAAGTTGCGAAAAGAATAACATAGAGTCCCCTCCCTGGTGGTGCCATGGGTTAGGGCGCAGCACTGCAAGCGGGCAGCAGTGCTTGGGGGGTGACCACATGGCATGGCAGATCTCTCCTGACCACCCGCTGCCCCCCTCAGCAGTGTACTTCTGTCCATCTGCATGTTCTGCTCACCACTCTGACTCTGGTGAAGCCTTTCACTGTCCCTGCATCTCAGGCCTGTACCCCAGCTCTCTATGCATAAATAATCTCTAAAAAAAAAAAAAAAGAATAACATAGAAGAAAATTGTATCTTCAATAAAATAGAAGAGCTAAAGAGCTTACAGAGAAAATAAGCAAATCACCACACAAGTCAGAATGTAAGGGATAAATGACTTCAAATTTCTCAAGGGAAATGATTTCCAATTTTGAATTCTATAGTTGGTCAAACTATCAACCAAACAGCTACAGGGTAACTGAAAATAACTCTTAAATGCTTTAAGAAAAAAATAGACAATGTATAGGAAAGACATAATAAGCAAATATGGTAAATAAAAAGCATTTGGCAAATCAGTGAAGAGGAATAAAATGGTTTTGATGATATTCTTGCAAGTCTTCTCTAATTTTGAAAGCAGGTCTGTCTGGGGCAGTTCTATATTATATTTGATTATCTGGCAAATTTTTACTACCATTACCCTCTTTAAGTCTCAAAATCATACTAATATGGATGAAGTCCATAAATGTTGGCACTTTTTAAGATGTGTATGGGTAGTACTTTCATTTAAAAAAAAAGGAAATAAAAAGAAAGGGCTCTATAGGCCCTAAATAAAATAATCCTATTTCATTAAAGTCTGTTGAAGACTTCAATTTTCTTTCTTTAAAGTCAATTCATTTTTTAATGAAATACAAGCACTATGCCTGTTTTAAAGCTTTTTTTTTTTTTTACATTCACTACCTCATTCATTATAATAGCTTCATGGGATAAAAATGGGATTCCATTTTACAGATGATAAAAATGAGGTTCTGAGTGGTCTTGTGACTTCCTAACAAGGTGACATAGCTAGAAGATACCTGAACACTCAAGGCTAGACCCTATAATAATGTTTCCCAATTTCTTGCCATATTATTAAATGATAAGGCATTTAAGCTCTCCCACACAGAATCTGAGATGTAAAATCAAGATTCCAGATTAACAACTTCACTGTTTGAAAAATAGTTTACAAAAAACTATGAATAATTTGAAAATCCTCTTCACACACCTTTTTGTATACTGTGTCCTATTATAGCCTCAGGATAATCATCCTGAAGTGAAATTACTGTGTTGAAAACACACATTCCATAGGCCTTCTAATTCACATTGAATTGCCCTCCTGAAAGAATTGTACATTTCCATCAATAAGCCTATAAACGCCCTCTTATACCCCCTCCGCTCTGTGTTAGTTTATCAGTGCTGTTATCTTAAGAGTTAAACCTTTATGGAATGAGGCAAGAGATCGGGGTGGGAGGCCAACCAACTTGTCAGCTGAAAAAAACAACAATCGTCAAAAGTCTTTTTTAATATCATTTGCGTACCTCCCACACTCTAATATTTTTTTCATTTTGCAGTTCTATTCTGGCTAGTTCCATTCTCAGCATACACCCCAACTTTCCCCACCTGTACTCCTTTTATATTACGTGTGTTTGCATCTGTCTTTCTTCTCTAGTATGTACATTCCTTTGTGGATGGAATGACTTCATCTTATCTGTCAAGGTTTGGATAGTAATATTACCCAGTGTGGAGGTCATTGTGACATGACCAAGCTTTCTGAAATTTCAAAATCAAGCTTATTAGAATGAACTGTTTAAAGCAGTCTCCCACAAGGATCTGCTAGCGTTGGAAACAAAGCCACATTGAAGCTAGCTAGGACTGAAGAGCAGAGGCCAAGAGCGGATTGTACACTCCTATACCTCCTCCTCTGATTCCTTCTCTACTCCCTGGGCCCAGTTCCTCCAATTCCTCCACCACTAGCTGCCTAAATCTTTCACTCTTGGCAAGGACATTTGGCAGCTTCTCCCACTTCAAGTTTCTCTTGCAACTCCTTTTTTCCCCCGTTTGATCAACGAGGCTGGAAGAAGTCAGCCTTGTTTAGTTTATGGATGCAACGCCTCTCTCCCACAAGACTGACACACAGGTGGGCCTTAAGAATATGCTCCAGTTGGAGTTAAATGAATATAGAGCCAGGACCAGGAACTGTTTGCAAGCCCACATTACTCCATATTAAGTTCCTCTTGCTAGCAATGCCTGTACATAGAGAGGATAGTCTCTCTCACACACACATACACACACACGAAACTTTGCACCTGAACATAAAACACTCAACAACCTTCAGTGTCTGACTTTTAATACCCCTGAGACAGAAAGGGGTGGAGGAGGAGTGATTGTAACAGGCAAGGACAACTGAACCTAGACCTAATAACCCTTTCTGCCACACCCCTTCAGCACACACACACACAGACATGCACACTATGTTCTCACCTAGAGATGGAAAATTGTTTCCTGGATTTCAACTCTTATCCACTCAAACCAACTGTGCCCAAATTTTTCCACTTCACCAGGACCCAGCATAAAGGAGCTCTTATATTTAATCGATTTTAAGAGTCATCAATTGCCCTATTTTTACCACGCCCCCCCCCAAAAAAACAACAAAGTGCCACAGTCTAAGGTCCACACCAGACACATCTAATTACTAAACATCTAAGCGCAAAAGGAAAGGGAGCGAAGACTCGGAGAGGCACTCTGCGAGCTGTTCGCAAGACAGGCAAGGCCGCAGCTCCGCACCTGTTTGCCGCCGGGGGGACTCAGCAGCCCCTTCACTGTCAGCACCCCTTTCCCGCACCTCGAGTGGGGCGGGCTCTCCCCGTGGCCCCGCCCCGGCCCCGCCCCCCGCCGACGTCAGTTGTTATGTCTCGATTCGGGCCCGGACCGCAGCTGATCTGCTTGGGAGGCGACGGCCGCGGCCTCTGGAGGTGGCGGGGGCGTCCGAGACGGCGGCTGGAGCCCGAGCCGCCCATCCGAGCCGGGCGGGCGTCGCGTGGCCGGGAGGCCGCTGGGTAGCCGCCGCGGGGAGCCACTTCAGGCCTATTTTCGCTTTTTTCCTTCGGGACCGTCGCTCGGCGCGTCCCATTTCCCTCTGCGGAGACCGCGACGCCCCCTCCAGAGCCGGGCCGCGGTTCCCGCCCGCGGGAGAGGCACCGCCCGCGGCCCCAGCGAATCTGGAGCGGCCGCCG